>NC_135560.1:2997997-3277997 GCF_964340395.1 Glandiceps talaboti | reverse complement strand
AGAGAGTTTTATACTGTATTGTCCCAGTTCAGTTTCCTAAATGTGTGCTAAAAGAAATCAAATTGGTCTAAATAACACTGAAAAAACTGTTAATAAAATGCATTGCCATGTATCCCGTTCTTGTTTGATGTAAATTAGTTCAATATAATGTCAAAAGAAAATAAATGTATGACTCAAAAATGCCAGCCACATTTCATCCAACAGAATAGGAATCAAGTGATATATATTAGTGGTAATGATAATTAATATGGCCCTATTATCATAGTAATTGCATATCTTAATGAACCTGGTAATACATTTACCTTGTAAGAGCCTGATTATTGGACTGGTTTTGACGTTTGATTACAAAGGTGACTGCAGGATTTTAAACAAAGTCTCAGAATGAGTTTATTTAAATTTTTGATTCCCACTCTCCTTCCAGATCTTGTGTATATAAACATGGCATTGTCATCATCATCATCATCATCATCGTCATCGTCAGACCCAATTTCTCCTTCAACTTCATCAGAATTGGAACTAGCTGTATCATCATTCTCACTGTCACTGTCATCAGATGACAAATCACTCTCACTTTCTTTAGATTAATAATAGTGGCATCTTACAGCCTCAACTTTGTCTATTTTGTGCATTCCTGCCACAGCTGGAATTCCATAGTTGGAAAGGTACTTATCAAGTTCTTTCACTTTCAATTTGGAAATGTCACCGTTTCTGACAAGCGCATCCCAGTCATATTCTTCAATTTTTTTATTTATCTTTATATTTACAAGTAATAGTATATTCATGCAAAGTTGAAAAGTATGTGCAAAAACTTATTTTACTTTTTCTCTGTTAACTCAGCTTGTGAGATATTGTCTTCTGTTTCACATGTAGCAGACGTTGCCAATATGCTAATTTTAGGAAATATTTAGAATGTGTTATTAAAAGTTTATGTTGAAAATTATAGTCATATCTATAGGATGAAAAAATACCTTGCACAGAAGTTTTTGATACTTGTCAAGTATGTTTTAGTGCAGGTGCATCTTTTACATTTTGATGGCAGGCTGAGATGAACCTTTTCCAACTCTTTTTTTTAACTTCCAAGAGCTGCAAATGTAAAATGTTGTCTGTCATATTTGTCTGTCATTTAATACTAGTAAGAATTTACATGAAAAAGTTACATATCATTGTGATAACCACAAACCAAAACACAGTCATGTCACAAAGAATATTTTCAGTACAATGTAAAGGTAATTTCACACATTAAATGAACCAAATTTCAGTAGATAGTAGTGTACATGAAAGACACTGGTATTTTCAGACAAAAAACAATCTGTACCACTCAATTCGCCCATTTCAATTTATCATTACATTAACAGTTTATTAAAAGAAAATTAAAATTTGACTATTTTTGTTTTTCATTTTACTGACTTGTGAGCAACTGTTGTTTGTAGCTGTTGTTGTTGTTGTTGTTGTTGTTGTTGTTGTTGTTGTTGTTGATGATGATGATGATGATGATGATGATGATGATGATGATGATGATGATGATGATGATGATGATGATGATGAAAAAGGAAGACCAACATTTTAAAAGCTTATTTTTCCATGTTTGAAAAGTCATGATGTGAATTTATTTTCAGGTACCCCCCCCCCCCTACAACCCATAATATTTTTTCAGGTACCCCCCACACACTATCCATATATTTTCAAGTCCCCCCCCCCCCCCCTAACAAGTTTTTGTGAAAGCAGTCTAACAGCAATCACTACGAGACATGTACAGATAATTCAGCTGTTTCCGGTGCCAGTCAGCATGCAGCAGTGTCACCTTCATTCATAATTGAATACAGTTGAATTGTTTATCATATTTGACGTTAGCACTCCTTCACTCCAGGTAAAAGTGGAAATAAACAAACAATGTTCTCGTCTTGGTTCCATCATAGACCCTCAACCAACGCATCGGGGCATGTAATATTTCATAGATTGTTGTTTTCCTGGTCTACATACTAGATATAACAACCTTTTGACTATATATTATATGTAAGGAAAAACACCAAGGAATATATAGTCAAAAGGTTGTAGTCTGTAGATGAAATATTACACGCCCCTATGGTTCCATCTGTCATCAAAGTCGTTGTCGATATACTAGTATAGTGGCACCTTTCACCTAGCCACTTTTAAATATTAACTTAAATATATATGCACTTCCCCTCTAGTCAGAACACGATTGTACAAGTAACAATACAATGGCAATAAAAGATCGACCGACCGTACCATGAAAGGAATAGTCGAAATTCTCATGGTCTTCAGTGGAAGGAGAACAATACTAGATCAAACCATTTGAATGTGGGTAAGCACTAAATCAACGGTATAAATTTCAACACGTTACCATTGTATATATCTACATCAATGATAGACAGGAACGGAAACAGCATGTGTACACAGATAAAACGTGGATAATGACTTTTATCAGCCAGCCAAACATTCAAATTAAAGCATACGTTATTCTCACATTGGTTTCGTACCGCGGCCCCGTTTACGACTGAACGATAGCTACCCCTATAAAAGAGTGTAAGTACAATGAAAGCGTGTGAGGCTAGGTACTGTGACTATAATGTAAGAAGTCCTGTGACAGACTTCTGAGTACTGTGACTATGCGTAGAATATCCTGTGACTTCCACCAAATGATGTCACTTATTGTGCTCTATGTACATATTAACCGTTCGCCTTCACTGACATAAGCCACAAGCTTGGAGAAATGGATGCGTCGAAGTTAACAACTCGCAGTATTAACCAACTTATGCCGACATATGTCGTTGGTGACTTTCACGGTGTAACCTATGGGGTTAACCTGTCGGACAACACAAATGACACATCGGGTAATGCGACAGAGGGGGTGAAAATAGACCCGACATTGATAGCTATTAAGAAGGGCAATGACATTATGACAATGTGTGTACTTGTTATAATCATGGTAGGAATGGGTTGTTCCATCGTACCACGCGATCTTCTCAAACCGCTTAAGAGACCGATCACTATCCTGTTATGCTTCTTTGCCCAGTTCGGCATTATGCCCCTCCTAGCATTCGCAATCTGTCACGCAACACAACCCACGTCAGCGCAGTCACTGGGAACATTGGTAATAGCATCAGCACCGGGGGGACCAGCGGCAAATCTTTTCACCCTTATCACAGCAGGAGATATTCCACTCAGGTTAGTATAGTCTGTAGCTTTCATAGCATTGCTGATGATGTGTCTGAAAATTATCGTCAGTGAATTCAGACTGAACAATGAACAAATCATTGGCTTTCCTCATGGTTGTGTGCAATGTTTAGGGCAGTTCATTAAGATTTATATACGGTGCAATCGTCAGTAGTAGTCAGTAGTAGTGAATGCAGACGATACCACATTACTATGCTTTTGAATGTTTACGTAATATTTCCTAACAATTTATGCGTGTCACGTTTATCATGTTTATGGTAGACTGTCGACAGTCGTTCGTGCCTTTTTTGCTACGTTCGTCGCCTCGCTCCGTAGCACTGAATACTAATGTGTACTGATTGAACTGCGAGTGCCGAAGTCACGAACTGTGCACTCGCAGTTCAATCAGTACGCGATTGTAAAATTGCTCCGGATCGGAGCGAGGTGACGACTGCAGTTTTAGGTAAAAACGTGGCAAAAGAGGCACGAACGACTGTTGATAGTCTACGTTTATGGATAATATACTCAGTACAACTTTAATGCATAGACCCTACTTAGGATCTTTGTTTAAGGGAACTGTAATCACCTGTCGAGGTTCTAAAAAGACTTGCGAAATGTTTGACGTTTTGTTTACGTGACTAAAGTGACCTTATTCTCCAATGCTGTGAACTACTGTATGCCTTGCTACATACGCTGAAAGCGTGTGTCCGATGACAATCTGCATATTCGAGCCTTGTTATTGTTATATGTCAAACAAAAGACAGTCGGGGGAAAGTAAATAGCGCCCTCATGACAATGAACCCTTCATCTATCAAAACAACATTAACATGTATAGCTAAATATAGACGTATTACAGTATTATCGTTTCCAATATACGCTTTAATCATAGACCCTGGGTGGAGGGTCTATGCCACGTTTCGGTGAAAAAAACAATATATGCATTATCATGGACAACAAAAATGTAAAGCGAATCGACAAGTACGTATTATTGGTCCAACCTATAGTGGTCTGAGGTCCAACAAATAAAAATAAGCCATCACACTGTCGTCATACAAGTATTCTTGGTTGGGACGATGTGTTTATTAGCCGAATCTCAGACCACTAAAAGAATTCTGTTAATAGTGGTCTGAGGCCAAATGAAACCGATTCTTATATAGGTATTTTTGTAAAAGTGATTGTTAACGTTTATAGTACTAGTACTAGTTTATAGTACTGAAGTTGATTGATTCTGCCACTGACCTATCGGTAACCAGTAAGAAAATAATGAAAATATAGTCGCAGCCAACGGGCAGATTGTGGTTTTCATTAATAATGAATAATGATGTTTCGGATGGTTTTGATAGAATCGTCCCTCATAAAATGTTTGGAGGAGGGTAGTTGTTCTTATGTGCCATCCCACTGGTGGTGAAGGATATCTGTCTTCCATCCCTCCCACTTGGTTTCAAATTGCCCGCCAACCCACTGCCAACCCAATACTATAATGTGAACGGATTTACCAACTCCCCACCAGGAAAACGTTTGTGCTTTCCCCCATACCCCACAATTCCATGCCCCCCCCCCCCCCTCATCCACTTTATCAAAATCAGGACTACCCCGCCGTAATTCTTCCTTGTTTATACCCCTCCCGCTACCGATCGAAAAAATCGCCGGGCCATTGAAAAATTCCGTAAGAACAAGAACAGCTTCGTTGACTGGACCTGTAAATATGTGGTGAAGTTTGTATAACAAGTAGTGTAGACCGGCAAAGGAAATAGGAGGTGTGAAAGATATTAGAAGCACGTTTGGAGTGATACCCACATAGGAATACATAGCAGTCGGTAAATTTAAAGTCATGAAACAGGGTCACTGCACGATGTGTACATTGTAATTAATCTGGATGCCAACGTGGTCTGTCAGTGTAGGTGTAAATAGTAACGATTCCGGGGACTAGACTATTACATGTAATAGACTCGGGAGAGAACTTTAGATGTGTCTAGTCTCAGACAGTAGTAGTCTGAGGACAGGAGAGAACTTTAGACGTGTCTCAGACCAGAGTAGTTGTCTGAGGAGATGTGAAACTGAGCATTTATGAGCATATTTCTGCAAGTTCATCATTCATGAATGAAAACTAGAATACATGAACTTGAGATTACAGTAAACAGATAATGTCTAGATCAAGTAGATAGTACGAGTAGGCCTAGTCTTGCTGCTCGACGTTCGGGCTTTCTTCCGATACAATAAGCGAACGAAGTTCGCAGTGAGGGCTTGCCCGAACTCAGATGTTCCATCCTCGATAGCGATGTTTGGTCATGTGTCGTAAATTGTATCGGAAGAACATCTGAGGTCTAGCAGATAGACTATAGTAGGCCAAGCTGGTAGTATCTCTTACTTGTCTGTGCTCTTGGTGAATGATATCACTGCCTCGAGTCACCGCGAACCGCGAACTAAACAATGTAAATCAATGCACGTTTACGTTTATAAATCTCGTGTTAATGATCCTAACTATCTTGTAGTGTGTTAGGGTACGGACGAGGGGTGTATTCTAACACCGGGGTTATACGTTGACACGGCAGACTTAATCCGGGGCAGAGTATACTGGGCTTGGATGGCACTATCATGTAGTTATTGACAAAACAGGGTAAATATATTCAAAATGGAGTTTAATAGCATCTAGACAGTGAAAGATAGGGGGAAGAGCTTGAGAAGGGAATATGTACACCTCTCATGGGGGGGGGGGTCCAAGGGGGTCTCCCCCTAGAAGCGCTGTGAAGGTTTTTTACTCTTGAAGCCCATTTTTAGGCTATTCAGGCACTTTCAGGCAATAACCTCCAAGTTTTACAAGACACCATCAAGTATCAGAAGTTATTATTTATATGTTACATACTTACATAGAGTTGAAATATGTTCGTAACCATTATAGTAAATGTCAGCACATCTAATGGTAGTATCATTGGTAAGGGAGATTTGGAGTTTTAAGGCAATTTTTTGACTGTCTTTGCAAACATTTCACATCTTTAAAAGACAATATCGTATCATATCATCTCAAATTAGCATAGGGTGAAAATATTTAAGAAAACTTTAATACCATTATAACATTAAAAAGGTTCGTACGTCTGATTGTTGTTTGAATGCATGAGTGACCGGGGGGGGGGGCAGAACCGGAGGATTTTTGGTTCTGTTAATGCAAGTTTTAGCACAACTGAACTGATAAGGTTCAGTAGTGCTATAGGCATCGCCAAGTGTCTGTCTGTCTGTCTGTCTGTCTGTCTGTCTGTCTGTCTGTCTGTCTGTCTGTCTGTCTGTCTGTCTATGTGTCTGTGTGTCAGTGTGTGTGTGTGTGTGTGTGTGTCTCTCTCTCTCTCTCTCTCTCTCTCTCTCTCTCTCTCTCTCTCTCTCTCTCTCTCTCTCTCTCTCTCTCTCTCTCTGTTTGTGTGTGTAAACTGTTAGACCGATTGCTTTGATATTTGGTGGCCATGTTACTTTGGATGTCTAGTTGGGAAATTGTTCAAATGAAAATGATCGCATCAGAGATGTGCGTTTTGGGTAAAATATGTGATTTTTGGTCACAAAACTAAAACTCAAAAACTACTGGGCAGATTGGCCTGAAATTTGGTGGGAACGTTCTTAGTGGTAAGTGAATTAAGATTTGTTCATGACATGATGATTCCGTTAGTAATATGCAAATTAGGTCTAAAATGTGTCTTTTTGGTCAAAAATCTTTAATTCCACAACTAAGAACAAGCAGATTGGGTTGAAATTTAATGGGGATGTATCTTGGGGCGTATAGATGAAGAAATATTAAGCATATAATGATCTCATCTGTAATATGATTTTTGGTCACAAATTTATATCTCAAATAGTACTGGATCAACATGTGGATAAACATTTTTTTAAACTGTACAGTTGTGCTACAACGCCATTGCATTGGTGCTATTTTTAGATTATTCATAGCCTTTTAGGTAATATTTCACAGCTTTGAAAGTTTTCGAAGATTAAAGTAAATGTAAGTTTTAAATGAGTTAACATTTTGATTAACTCCTTTTATAAACTATCTCTGAAGAATACCCTTACGAAACCTTCAAGATCACTTTTGCCATAACAGTGAAGCATTGATTGTGAAACAGCCAAGCATTTACATGACATGATATGTAACTAGTGTGGTAGCTAGGTAATACATGTATATGTATAGAGTAGAGGTATGGCTTGAACTTTTCCGTGAAGTAATATTAAAGAATTGATGTAAGAAATATTAAAGAAGGGACAATAATATATTATACATGTACCGGTCAGTTCAGACAAGGCTATATTGTAGAAAAGGGTTTTCTTCTTCCACCAGGATCCAAAACACTCCCCCCCCCCACCATCCACAATTTTTAAAACAACATGACCCCCCCCCCCCTTACTGGCAATGTCAAAAACCGGGTGACCCCCCCGGCCGAAGAAACTGTCCGGTCCCTTACGTACCCAATGTACTCCACTTACTATCCCTATATATCTAGACTGGTGATATATAGTTAATGGAGTATACATTGAGTATACGTGATACGGTGCCAGTCAGGACCTAGACTACCCCCTATTTTCTGGGAGATTTCAAAAACTTACCAATACCACGGACAATAATGCAATAATATGTAACCTGTGCTACCGTAGTAAAGTTACTGTTAAAATTATATCAGACTTCTGTTATTATGTTAAATGTGCATAATACGCACAGTCGTTCGGCGATCCCTCGATGTTTTAGTTATAATTATATATCAACAAGGTTGTCTGACTCTTGAGTTGGAAATGGATTGGGCGTGACGGGGAGTAGGCGTAATATGATGGAGGTCAAAGGTCATAGTGTGGTATCAGCTGTTTGTCAATACCTCAGGCCACTAAACATGTGGTCTGAGTCAGTACTTAGAGACGGGATTGTTTACACATTGTATGTGCTTTATTTAGTAACACATTAAAATATTTTATCATAACAAATATCGAAGCACGCCATTTCAAGGTCCTTTGTACTATTCGTGTTTAGTACGCGTTTACGATGGTAGTATGGCCATGGAATATCATGGTATGACCTACATCATAAAAATGTTCACATAATATTACATAATATATCGCAAGGACCAGGGTAGTTTCCATGTTTTAGTTTGAAATGACTTGGCTGTGAAGGTAATACATCATCCATACACGATTGAGTGGTCACGTGATACGACCTAAATGTAAGTGTATGTACATTATAAACGACATTGACATGTTTTTCCCATCATTAAAGATAATAAAGATACATCATGTGTGTTTACAATTTGACGTCAAAACAAAACACTAAAGGGTATATATGGTGTAAGCTGTCATTGTATAAAACACCATTGTCTAGAATTCTAAACTGGTACAATGTATTACGTATTAAAAACTTTATCACACTTCTCCAGTCTAGTCAAGATGGTTGTTCAAACACATTATATCTGTGCTTCCCCCAACCGTGTTCATATAAACACGATGATGTCGTCACGTCCCCACGTGATTTTAGTTTAAACAGACTGGAGGTGGAGTCCTGGTTGGACATTTGCATATCAGTGCAGTCCTAGAAACGTTAGAAAGGTCAAAAACGTTTCTGAATCAAATGAATATTAATGAGCGATGACTACAGCCTGTCAGTTTGTGATGGATTACTACTGACATGTGCCCTTTGCGCTTTATTTACTACAGGGGATCACCACAATTTAACACCTTTCGTAACCTTCTTTACTAGACTGGAGACTCGTGTAATGAAGTTTTTAATACGTAATACACTGTACCAGTTTAGAATTCTAGACTAAAACACCAAGGGTCTATTGTCATTGTATAAAACACCAAGAATCTATATTTTTGGTGTACGTTGTCACTGTATAAAACACAGGGGTAAGTATCATTACAATAGATTGTTGTTTTCTTAAGGGGAATATCAGACGAATCGCGATACTACAAATGTTGAATATACGTTCTACTAGAAGAGATAACTGTCCAAATGGTAGGGGAACTTGAGTGTTACATATTCAAGTCAAAACATTGTTATATTTGGCCCGAAGACAACGAAGACAGCAATCAAAGAAATACTACACGGCCCTATGGTATAAAGTCTACATTCATTACATCGTTTATCTGCTATCACGTCACACGTCATGTTCATACTTGTATCAGTCCCTTAAATATTGGTAGCATTTAAAATTTGGATATGGCACAAGTGCCTACATCTTACGGTTACGTGTTCATGGGAAACAAGAACACAAAAAGGGTAACAAACACACACACACACACACACACACACACACACACATAAACAAAGAAACATTCACACACACACACACACACACACACACACACACACACACACACACATACATACATACATACATACATACATACATACATACATTGGCCATTGACCCAAAATACAAATGCAATCTTACATAAACAAAACATTGTCACAGTTCCATTAAATTATTTTCTTCTGTCCCGATTCTTAATATAATGAGAGATACAGGCCGCAAGTCTCTGTAAGATTTTGGTAGTTTGACAAAAAAGTTAATGTGTATCAGTATTAATGATAAACTTGGGTAGATTTTACAGGAGACACGTGACGTCACATCGTTTTAGGGTATGACACAATGTAATGTGTATCATTAAGTCTGTCAATTCATACAGTGCAATGTATATAATTAAGTCTGTCAATTCATACACTGCAATGTATATAATTAAGTCTGTCAATTCATACAATGCAATGTATATTATTAAGTCTGTCAATTCATACAATGCAATGTATATTATTAAGTCTGTCAATTCATACAAAGCAATGTATATAATTAAGTCTGTCAATTCATACAATGCAGCAATGTATATTATTAAGTCTGTCAATTCATACAATGCAATGTATATTATTAAGTCTGTCAATTCATTCAAAGCAATGTATATCGTTAAGTCTGTCAATTCATACAATGCAATGTATATTATTAAGTCTGTCAATTCAGACAATGCAATGTATATCATTAAGTCTGCCAATTCATACAATGCAATGTATATTATTAAGTCTGTCAATTCATTCAAAGCAATTAATGTATATCGTTAAGTCTGTCAATTCATACAATGCAATGTATATCATTAAGTCTGTCAATTCAGACAATGCAATGTATATCGTTAAGTCTGTCAATTCATTCAATGCAATGTATATCATTAAGTCTGTCAATTCAGACAATGCAATGTATATTATTAAGTCTGTCAATTCAGACAATGCAATGTATATTATTAAGTCTGTCAATTCAGACAATGCAATGTATATCATTAAGTCTGCCAATTCAGACAATGCAATATATATCATTTAGTCTGTCAATTCAGACAATATGGTAATAGTTACGTATACAGAATATGTTTTGAGACAACTTAGTTTTCTTTTTTACATTTGATAACCATTTACTACAGTTTATTTTCATTATACTTTTTGTTTCTATTCCAAACAACTATTAATCATCTGTATATGTTTTTTTTCGACAGTTTGTGTTTGACACCAGTTTCAACTTTATTATCCATGGGCTTCCTACCACTGTGTATGTATGTATACACCAGAAGTTGGACTGATTCAGGCGTCGTAATACCTTTTGAAAACATTGCAATAGCATTGGCTATGGTGATAATACCACCTATATTGGGTATGATTATACGACGGATAAACCTCAAACTATCCATGATGGTCGGGAAGGTATGTATGTATGTATGTATGTATGTATGTATGTATGTATGTATGTATGTATGTATGTATGTATGTATGTATGTATGTATGTATGTGTGTGTGTGTGTGTGTGTGTGTGTGTGTGTGTGTGTGTGTGCGCGCGCGCGCGTATGTATGTATGTATGTATGTATGTATGTATGTATGTATGTATGTATGAATGACGGATGGATGAACGTGTGCGTATATTTTATGCTGCATTATACGTGTGCATGCATGCATCTGTCTGTCTGCGTGTCTGTTTGTCTGTCTGTCTTTCTGTCTGTGTCTGTGTGGGGTGGGTGGATACGTCGATGGATGGATGGATTCATATGTTGTAAGGTTTTGTCAATATCATTTTAATTCCCGCCTAAACGCCTCTCCATTATTTTCAAGTTTAAAGTAAGTTGTGTTATTCTATTGTGAATCTTACAGATTGCCGGCATCATTGGTATGTTAGGAATCATTGGAAACCTGGTATTAATGTGTTTTATTAACCCAAGATTGTTGATCAGTTCATGGCAGGGATATTTCCTGGCTATCATCATACCACTTGTTGGTTATGGAAGTTGTTATCTTCTATGTCTGTTATTTAAACGTCCAAGGAAACAAGCCAACACAGCTGCATTTAACTGCTGTATGAAGAACGTACCTGTCGCCATAACATTGATATCACTTTCCTACTCACATACTGAATTTGCAGAAATAATCATGGTACCGTTACTTTACGGTATTTTCAGTTTTCTAATTTCGTCGTGTTTATCCATCGTCATCAAACGACGGTGTCAGCCAAGTGAAGACGTCAAACACAGAATCGACAGTTTTGATGAGGATGCTGAAGACGAAGTGGAATTGATATTTGAGTTTATTACGGTACTTTGAGAAGGTGACGTTGCCAAGAAAGTGTTCTCATTTCGACCTTCAGGGGGTGATATTTACAAAACAAAACCCCGAATTTCAAGTTGGGTTACAAGCCAAGACTTTTCCGTATTCAACAATGTGGGTTCAGTTATCAAAATGTTGATGTTTGTTTTTATACCTTGTGGTGTCCTATGACCTATGACATCATGGCAGTACACCATACTTTTCAATCACATTCACTTGAAATGAGTCATACACCATATCATTCAACAAGCCCTTTCATTGGATTATTCTTCAGATGTTTATGGCGGGCCTAGGATTAGCATGTAGTTGGGTTCACTGACTTGTCGATGATTAATATAGTTCAAACTAATAGTCACGTGATGTAATCTGAAAGTAATTGCCACACGTATACATTATGTACCTGAATTGTGCAAATACAACCTATTATACACTGTGGTATATGAGTATGAAATGCAACACATGCTTGTTTAGAGTGGAGAAGGTTTTCTTGTCTTGCATTATACAGGAACAAAATAACTCATATAATACAACATACTAGTCCTAGGCTTACAGCTGTTACAAGGACCATGAACAGTTTGAAAGCATTACAAATATCAACGCCTTATCTCAATATCATGACACATGTGAATGTCATAACTATCTTACAGGTGTTACTGACAAACTGTACAGATAAGATGGCAGGCTAACAATACACGTATCTAGCATGTGCTATATAAGCTAGTATATTGTGAGTACATTTCTCCGTTGAAATGACAATCAACTGACGTTTGGTTTTATTATTGCTAGCCTAAATGACACGATTGTTGTTAATAATTATCCATACCGATGATGCCTAGAAGTACTGGTTATGTTGTTAGTCGCCAACCTATTTATAGTCTGGATGTCAACGTGGTATTGAATCATCTATATTGTAAAGAAAGATAGTACTAGACTAGCCTAACTTATTCAAAGCCCCACAGTAATATATGTATACACACTGAGATAGTAACATTTATAACCCAAAGTGAGGTCATAGAGCGTAAGTGTACATATCTAAAGGAGCGTAAAGGAGCCTTCGGTATTTACAGGGGTGTGGGCCGGAGGAAATCACACATGGTCATGACTCTTCCCCCATTCTCCATTTGTAACCATAACTGTT
This sequence comes from Glandiceps talaboti, assembly GCF_964340395.1. Lineage (NCBI taxonomy): Eukaryota > Metazoa > Hemichordata > Enteropneusta > Spengelidae > Glandiceps > Glandiceps talaboti. Next base: position 3,265,097 of record NC_135560.1, on the reverse strand, counting down.
ATTATATGTAGATATTTTAAGAACCTTCACGGACAGTGTGAGTGATAAGGTGAGATGGTACACTCAATAACATGCATCGTTTAATTGAACAATTTTCTTACAATATATGTATTTGTACTTTGGCATGTAAAGTACTCGTAAAAATAAATGTTGAGTGCTCATCTCACTTTTACATCTCAAAACACACAACAAATTGACATTCATTGAATCTTCAATTTGGTCACAAAACTACGGATTGTAAAATGTGACCCTCATTATAATGCAAAATATGACCCTCCCCAAGAACATGTTTGTAAAATGTGACTCCCCACTGATTCCTCCAACCCCTGTAAATACTGAAGGCTCCCTAAGTATATATATATATATATATATATATATATATATATCCCTGTGTGTATGTCCTGTACAAACAACGTCTATTGTTCAAGGGTCTCTGTACTACCTGACTCCTATTATGCAAATCAGTACTAGTAATCATAAATAGATTGTTTACTAGACGATAAAGTGTGCCTTAGAGTGTTCAATTGTCCTGCACTGAAATAATTACAGTCGGTGCAACCATACATTAACAAGCCAACAATTAAAACTAAACAATGCACTGAGGAGAGTTAGTTCAACGTCTTAGTACGTCAAATAATTATATTACCTGAAATTGACATTTTCGAAAAAAACTTCACTGACCGTTACCACAAGATTTCATGCTAAATAGGGAAGTAACAGAACAACTTTTACAGACAACTTATTTCAGAACATAGTAAATTTGCATGTAGATTGGCCCAGTATACCGAGAGACGTTAAACAAGCAACAAGTAAGACTGACATCAAAATACTAAACGTACCAAGCCTTACATTTGTTGAATATCTTGATGTGTATTTAGATTAATATTGATCATTACGGCTTTATATAGTCAACAAACGAATTTCTGGTAAACCAATTATTGAATAGTGTATTTACACATTTACACTTACGAAATCAAGGTAACTCTGATCATAGTTTATCGTTGAATAACCTTATATTATTAACTTTTTTCAGTGTTATATTAGAAACTTTGTGGTTTTAGTTAACCGCCAAACACGAAGATTTGATATTTCATTATGTTTGTAGATATAAGTTTTGTAATATTTCTTGAATATCTTTCCAAATATTAATACAGTGACGTTTATAGGCAAAGTGATTTCTTCACACCTTCATTCAAAATTCCAATGTTGGTGCTTATCTTCAAATGTCATTGCCAATCTATAAGGTTCTTTTTAGTGAAAGAAACTTTTCAAGAACTATTGTATGTGTATGTTAGACATTGGGATGCGAGTTGACTGAAGGGGGAACCTAAGTTTTAACATTTGACGATGAGGCGTGTCAACATTTCATTTCTGTGGTGGTGTTACTTAGTTTACAGATTCTTTGTTCAACCGGTTTATGAAGGACTGACTTCTACCCATTTAATTTAGCTATAGTTTCCTTGAATATTAACAGAGAATTCAAATATGGTGCTAACAGTATTATTTCCACGGGTGTCTTTTTCGTCTTGTTGAAGATCATGTTAACGCGGAATGCGTCGTAGCGGGCGCTCTACATTGTAAATCGAACTTTAATCATTCTTGACAGAACCATATACCATATACATATTTATGTGGTTTATATTTACAATCGTGATTTGGGACAATTTATATGGTATTTTTTTCAATAAATATAAAAATGCTAAAACTACTACATTGTTTTTGTATGTGTTTTTATTCTTAGTGTTGAGTTCGATGTGATGCTGACGTCGACATTGAAGTCACATTTGTAAGTCAATATGTACGGTTCCTCCTATCACTAGTATACGTGGTCATTGTCTTATATTGCTTGCATGATTCGTGGTGTTATTCACAGCAAATGCACCGTCTTCCAAATATAATGTTGTACATGTAAAGGCCATTTCTGAAAGGAGCGAAAAGAGAATGTGTATATTATGCACCCACAAAGAAACACCTCCTACGACCCGTGCCATAGGTGAACCGAAAGCTCTGCCAGTGGAGATTCGCTAGTCGTCAGATCACTCCGATCATAGAAACACCTACCTCCACGCTCTGATCCACCGAAAGAAGCCAACTTTTATAGTTGACCTTGTAAACTATGCTAAACTCTGTTCTTTCCATATTTACATACATAATGCCGAACCTTTACGTGTATGCTAAAAACCACTAATGGGTCAACCACTGCATTAATAGTTCGTACCTGTAGACAAAAGTGCTGACACACTGCCAGAACCTAACATATAGCTTGGAAAGGTTTAACCTCTCGTGAACCGTGAATCCGGTCTTCCTACCATTGACATTTTTCAGTGTTTACGTTATTGTCTTTTCTAGACTGAACATGTAAGATACGTCGTATTGTTCATTGTATCACGCTTCTACAAGTCAAGTGAATCGAGTATCTTCTAGGTGTGGCTTGGCATGACATACGTACACAGACTAAGTCATTCTAAGACCATTGTAACACATCATAACGTCATCACTTATTAGGGCTTTCAGGTTTAGAGTCGTAAACATAAACGATCTAAACTCAAAATAAGGGAGTCGTCATTATTTACGACGGGGGGGGGAGGAGTATCCGAAGGAATTTGGGGTCACTGGAAAATTCCACACTCAAAGGGGGCGAGTGTTACTGCAAAGAAATGGGGGAAAGACAGAGAAATTTTGCGAAATATTTCATTTTAATATGATAAACACAGAATAAAATGGAAATATTTGAAGTCTGCATTCTCTGGAACATTTCTATTCTACACTGTGCAGGTATGGATGGACTGTTAGATTTTTGAATGAAATACAAACTGCATTAAGCGGTAAGGGTGACTTCTCATTCATTACTCGACCGATCCAAATTTTCAGCCCCGACATCAGACAAAAAATTACTTTCACCCGGTCTTAATATTGAAGCATTCAGGTGATATTGCGATGGGGTAAATATTATGTAGTGACGGACTTTCCAGGATAAAATTTGAATTAATGTTTACTTCCAAACACAGAATGCAAAACTAGATATTTGGCTTTAGTTAGAAAGTCTATCAAACAAGCCAGTGTATAACGAACGGTGGCACAAGGTTGGGGACAACATCTTAACGACAACAGAGTAAATTTGAAACAAATATCCATTATAACTACGCCATCAACTGCAGTTTATTGAGTACACACTGAGTTCAGGAAAACATAGAACGCATAACTGTACTTGAATACAGACTCTGTATTTTAATAACATACGGATATTTCTCAGCTACGTTGTTTATGTATTAAATTTTCATTTTAAAATCATCGTTCACTTTCAGAAACATTCAATCAAAATATCGGTAGACGACAGCTTCACTTCAAGTAAGCTTTATTTCACAGCCATACTATATGCCTGAAGATTGTGTCATATTATCATATTGCATATATTGTTATAAATTATGTTGTACATGTATGCCCAGTAATAGTTCATATCCGAACTTGATTTCTACATAGAATACTAGGCTTGGAAAACCAGTCGGCCAATATTTCACCATCAGACGACATTGCAGTTTCACCACACATTTCTTTGCTTGTGGTAGTTGTCGCTAAATTTCGATTTTTAGCTATAGCGGGCGCTATTGCTATTCATGGCACAGTCAAGCGTTGGCATAGTCTCGCTGCCAGACTCGTGACTATCGTCCCTAAGCGTTGTATGCCGAGCGGCTTAGCCGCGAGAAGAGAGGGAGTTGTCCCGACAATTCCCTCTCTTCTCGCGGCTAAGCCGCTCGGCATACATAAAAAGATTAGGGACGGTAGTCACGAGTCTGGCAGCGAGACTAGTGTTGGCAATACAACACATCTAATGACAGCTATTCGAAATATTCATTTGATGATTTGATTTCGTTTCCTCTATTAAGCAACCCTATATAATCATCAGCTATGAAACCAATCAGACTTTGGTGACAACACTGGTGGATTCATTTATATATGATGAACGAATTGAAATGATTCTATCACCGTAGTGTGTGTATTAGTGTTCTTAATAATGTCAATATATGTTGTTCAACGGTGTTGTTGCTGCTGCTGTTTCTCTTTAGTAGTAGTTTTATTTAATTTAAACAACTGTAGTCACCACAGTTTGATAAGAAATAGACACTCCTGAAATCGAGTGGCTAAGCTCAATTAGTTTTCTCAAAACTATTTTCTCGTCTCTCCCCCACAACTTTAAATTGTTTGCTTTTTTGGATGTTAATGTCTACTTGTTACTGGTATGTTTATCTCTTTTGTGGGAAATTAATTTCTATCAATTCCATTCCATTCCATTCCATTCCATTCCATTCCATCCCATCCCATCCCATCCCATCCGCAAGTACTGACATCGTTCTACTGTGTCGGCGTATAGCTGTTGTAGACAGTACTAAAGGAAACACCTGTCGTGAAATTATCCAGTATAAGAACAATAAAAGACTTTCATAGATATCCCTTTCTCCACAGTTTGAACGACATTTTGGGTAGCTTGATATTTTAGTATTCAGGTTAGCTCTATGCTTTTGATTTTAATGTGGCTTTATAGGGAGTAGTTGAAATCATGAAAATGGGTAGACTAAGGACATCCTTGATAGCAGGTGATAACACTGTACACGTCAATTCGTTAGCATACTACTCTGCAGCTGTGGGCTTTACTTGATTATTACTTTCTGCACCAACCATTTTGAAATCTTAATTGTATAATGTATATACAGTCGAGTTATACAAATCTAACGAATACAAAACACCCCAAAACCCCGGAGGTTTGGTAACATTGAGTAAAGTGTATGTGTGGTGTGTAGGAGGGGAGGGAGGGGTAACATCGAACACAGTGTATGTGTGATGTGCAGGAGGCGAGGGAGGGGTAACATCGAGTACAGTGTATGAGTGGTGTGTAGGAGGTGAGGGAGGGAGTAACACCGAGTACAGTGTATGTATGTTTGGGAATTGGAGGAGGAGAGGAGAGGGACATTCATACAGACAAACTGAAGGCATCGCGAACTGCCGACCACGAGCTCGGATTGACTGCTTGGAGTCAAAGGAATTCACGTATGAATACATTCAGTATGGCTTTGTAAATCCGATTAGTTGAGTTGGGGGTGGGGGGGGGGGGGTCTTACAAATGTCATAACCAAGGCACACACATTATATATTTATCATTGTGCAGGAGTAATCTTAACGGAAGTGTAATACATGGGTTCTATTCACTAATGAAATCATCAATATATCTTTACTCCAAAGCTAATTAGCCCACCTATTAGTAGCATGAGGTGTGTTAGTTTCCCGACCTCAGACAAGGTGCAAATTAAAAAAGCTCACTATTATCCGACCTGGGAATATTTCAAATTATAAATTATAGTACAAAAATGACAGCATATAATTGTTATTACTCATCCTTCGTCACATACATTACCATGACGACAACTGGATCTGTTGAAATTAATTTGTTAGATATAATGAGTTAGTCCTAATATCATACATCCTGAACAGTGATAAACCACCTGTGGGTACTCAATATATTTGTGTCGCTGTACGTACAGTAAAATAAATGTGATGAATTGATTTTTGGATCCACACCCTAAAATCATCGTTACTGTACTGTTTTTGGATAAAACCAGCCCCTAGTTTAATAATATGCACAATGTCTGTTTATCGGTATTTTAACCATTTTCAGTGAATGCAGTGCTGGATACCTCATAGGGAAAAACTAATGTTCCAGTTGCAGCAAAAGCAGCTTTAAAACAGACGAACCTCGTATATTTATATCCAATGATGGTATGAACACACACACACACACACACACACACACACACACACACACACACACACACACACACACACACACACACCTGAATATATCTGATGTTATGGAACAGAACGACATACATACATACATACATACATACATACATACATACATACATACATACATACATACATACATACATACATACATACATACATACGTAAAGAACGAATGTATATGAATTATTTAACTGATTACTTTTGTTAGTCAATCGATTTTCTCAATTATTAGAGATATAATTTGACGAATGTGAAAATGGTCAAAGTTAGACTAAGATGTAACAAGACTCAGGTCACACCCGAAACTTACTCAGCCACGTATTGATATATTTTAAAAACAATATTTATGCATATGCATGGAATTATTTTTGTTTTGTTTTGCTTTACAATATAATAGTCTGATATCACTAGAAGAATAGTTCGAATAATCTGATAGTCTCGTGTCAACTAAAGGTATGTATTGTATTGTTTGTGATAATACAAACGGAAGGGTAACAATAGACAATTGTATGTGTCACTTACAAAAGATTCTCTAAAATAGAATAATACAAAGAGATGTAACGATATGTAAGAAATGTAGTTATTGTTGTATGAAAAATAGCAATACAATAGTATATGAGGGACGTCAAACCAATTTAAAACCGAACCTTTTGTCTTATGTTGGATATCGCCATGCTATTTACTTGAATTGAATACGATGCCTAGGGATAATACGATGTCTAGGGATAATACAGTCTGATTTAAGTCGTTATGTTGGTAGGCAACGAACTATTTCATATATATTTATAACCCTATCAGATTTCATACTGACAAATATTTGAAATTTCTGATAAAATGAAGAATTGGGGTCAATAATGTAATGGAATATAACTCACTCACAACGTATATTAGAAAATCAACCACTTTACCGTCCTTGTTATTAATTATAGCTATATTCTAGCATTCTAGCGTTATTACTCCTCCGTGATCAAGCATTATAAAAATCCCTCGAAGAGAGCAATTTCAATTCAGTGCTTGGGCTAAACATTCCAAGCAATCTGCAAATAAGTAATCACCTACATATTACAGTGATGTATTTGATTCACATGCTACCAAAGTGAAGTGCAATTCACAATAAATCAAGGTCTATTAAAATTTACTTATGTATGTTTTATGCATGGACGTTCCTCAAGTCAGGTCAATACAGAAAAATACCGAAATTCGTCATTGCAGCTGGTTAAGATATCACATTTTCCCCATCGGTTTTAAGAAAACAGAACGAGTCAGTTTTACTTGACTTACTTGAAAATAAGGTAAATAAAATATAAAGGAAACTGTACATTTGTCGTGATGGCAACTAATAGAACAATCTACGAGTAATGGTATAAAACAAAACCACCAACCGCAATGATTGCCATTAATTCGAGCGCAGAAACAAAGTGTTTACTACTGCGCATGCGTCATGATCTATGCTTTGCAAAACACGTCAAACCTTAAATACGCATTCATATTTAAATTATGTGTTCCTATTTACCAACTGGTAATTTGCATATCATACGTCACTTTAGTAGGGTGTATGGTATACAGGTATAGTAGTATTTTAACACACCATACGACTCGTAGTAAGGTAGTATTACCGAGAGTAAGGCTGTCTACGTGATTGACAACAGAACATGAGTAGTATACCCTACTCTCCATGGCTGTATAAATCGTAGCAAAACTATACACCCTACCAACAAGAGGACAATCAATACAACCTGAGATTTGGAGAACGCTTCATTGCTGCTGACGAAAATGGAGGGTGACGCGGAGGATGATGACCAAATTTGTGAGTATACGTATTACGGTAAAATTTTGTCGGAATGATTGATTTGTGGGAATGTTGTGTTGTATTTTGCTAAACTAAATCGTGTAGAAACCTTACCATGTACCAAAACTACTACTTTGCGAGGTGACACCTCCATAGTGTTTCGATCCATAGACCGGCCTTCGTCCACTGACATTCAGTGAAAGCGTTATTATACGTACGTACGAATGATATCACACCTGTCAATGTCTATACCGGGGGCACACACGTTATTTATAAAAAGCACGGTCTCTACGCCGTCTGCCTTTTAGACAAATAGCAAGCGATCAAACGTTTTACTATTTCAAGTCTCGTGATGTGAAAGATTGACACCTCGTTCACTTTGGAGATGGCCAGTGGCAGTATGTACAATCGTTACGTGTTTAAAATCATGAATATGCGTGTATCTACCTGTTGGTGCCGGGTATAATACATTGGTATATTGATTGATTAAAATCCTTCAATATGTAAATACATATTATCGTCACAATAGCTATGTGAAATGACAAACATGACAATCAATCCATTTCTATATATATATCCAAATTCAAATTCCATTATCTAACTCTGAAAAATGTGTGTCGTGTAATCTTCTATTTTTATTTTATTTTATCATGTCGACCTCTTTCCTAACAAATGCATGTAAGCTTAGACACATATTAGTCACAGAGCGTTGGCGAATTCATTCATATTCAACAGGAAACAAAGGCTTTTTAAAGCTTCTAGTGGTATATTTTCTATCTGATGACAAACGCACTCGTCCTGAATAATGTCTGTTGTAAATTCCGACTCTAAAGCCAGTTTTTTTTACGGTGCAATGTTTGTGGATTTCTGTCAACACCACAACTGGCATCGTACTGTTGCTATTGTGCGATCTTAAACGTAAATGTACACTGGATACCTATGTGTGCAATGACTATATACACAATTGGTAAATAAATGGACTCGTACGCCGTAGACATGATTCTTTTAGCATCCTGACAAACACGAATTGACGATATTCGGTGAAAAATGTACTAAAAGAGCCTTTATGTATATTGCCAAACATTATAATCATACATTCATATAAAGGTAACTCACCTGTTTATATATTGTACATTTACCTGTCATAATATTCCCAGGGGATACTACAGAAAATGAGTTACCGATCTGATTTCTATTTTTGATTACTTTACATTTGACGATATACTCAAGGTCCATGCTTCAGTAATTTCGTTAAATGCCGTTCATTATAATCTCATTAATTGCAACAATTGACGGTATGAATCAAAAGTGGTCAATCGATCTATAAAGAGATCTTATGTATTATTTCGACACCGAAGCACGTCTGTTGTACAGTACGGGTTACATTTTACTTGTTATAACTAAACTAGTTTTGAATATTCATTATTTTTATTTGTCCACTGTACATCATAATTAGCCAGTATTAGTTGATGTATACCATTTTGTTCTTTCTTTTAAGATTTGTAATTGTTTCCGAATTTAGTTAAATACTTCTCCGGATTTGAGTGATATGTATATTTTTGTTTTGTTTTGTTTTGTTTTGCTTTGTTGTTGTTGTTTTTTTTCTCTGAGGACAAAACTCGATTAGTTGTATCGTCAACTATTTTTGCTCTCATTAAAATAAAGTATTATTATTAGTAGTAGTGGTAGTAGTAGTAGTATGATTATATTATTTGTCCACTGTACATCATAACAATAATTTATTATTTTGACATAATGTTTGATATAACCAATCTAGTACGTCAAATTCTGTACACAGCTTTATTTCATCTTATCTATTTTTTTCGCTAATGACAAGTATTCCGTAGGGTACACATCTCATCTCAGTCTTGGTACTTTCCGACTTACGCCTCATTGCACAGATATCGAAATCGTCCTCAGAGAGTTCAGACCAGCTATGGCGTAAACTATTATCATGTTATCATCTTCCTAACATTATATACTTGTAACCGTGGTTACCATCTTCTTAACATTTTATACTAGTAACCGTGGTTACCATCTTCCTAACATTTTATACTTAGTAGCCGTGGTTACCATCTTCTTAACATTATATACTAGTTACCGTGGTTACCACCTTCCTAACATTTTATACTTAGTAGCCGTAGTTACCTGTTGTTAGCGTTAAAAGGACAAAAACGAAAATTAAGAAAAACTAAATCGAATGAATCGTCTCATAGTGATCTCAAGTTATCGATCGCGTCAGTACTAATTACTTGATTGATTAACCAACCAACCAACCAACCAACCAACCAAACAACCCATCCATTCATCCACCCTCCACCCATCCATCCATTCATCCACCCTCCATCCATTCATCCACCCTCCATCCATTCATCCATATCCACCCTCCATCCATTCATCCACCCTCCATCCATTCGTCCTCCACCCCCCCCCCACGCCGAATACACTGACCGGTCCCTCGGGTACGACGTTGGACTTAAAATGTCCATATATAAATGCAATTTAAGATCATTGTTTACAATTAACGAATGCGTAAGTTGATAACTAAATACATAAATAGATTGTGTGTTGTGTTCTTCATTTAAATGACAATAATGTCATTACTATTATTATCGTCAACTCCTTTTATTCAGCACACCAGCTTTTCATTGTATGTATCTAATTTCTATTATGATAACAAACTAAAAGGTCAGCAATTAATCCGACTTAGCACAAGTCTAATAAATTAACTTAGTCCATTGCACGATCGCATTCTTTTAACTTAATTCATTCCACTGCACATAATGGTACATAGTCGTCCACTTTACTAATGTTGTATCGTTCACAACGTAAGTCAGACAAGCTATAGATGTAAAATAGATTTGACATGCAAGTAAGGGAGTCTACCGATTGCCTTGTCTGGAGTCAATTAAACCTTGTGCTAGCTGCTATAATAGTTTGGTGCGACTGGCATCAACCAATCAAATCTGTTAGATGGCAACTAATCCACTAACGGTGTCTGTCTTGTAGAACGTGTTTGTCAGTCAGGGTAGGTGTCTGCAAGTAAATTAGCCAATCAATCAATCAATCGACCACAGCTAACCCTTAAACAGATTAACGCACCTTTTAAGAAGTTAGTCATTTACCTTCTTGTGAGGAGTAGAATTACATAAGCTTCCTTTAATTAAAAAAGGCGATCGGTTATAGAATGTATACGCCCTATTCCTATTCCTAAGAATTATACAATGTACCCCCTTTATGAAAATTGCAAATTGATGTCAGATCTACTAATATCAACGACAAGAACGTACGTACGAAGCAAATTGAATCTAGTTTCTGAATGCCCTAGTGGATTGAATTTGGTCCATACAAACAACGTGCATGGAATTCATATCTTGTATACATTAGACAATCAACCTTGTATGTAGTGACGAAAGTACAGTTCACTGTTGACTTTACGGTGACACAAATGTCGACTTTTCACTATATCACTCTTTATCACACTTTCCACAGACATATAACAATTTATTATAGCTTTACCCCTCCCTCGCCATCTGTCTGTATGATTGCATCCCCATCCACCGCTATCCCAGGGCTATCGCTCCCCCCCCTCCCCCCTCTCTCTCTCGCTCTCTCTCTCTCTCTCTCTCTCTCTCTCTCTCTCTCTCCCTCCCTCCCTCCCCTTCTCTCTCTCCCTCCCTCCCTCCCCCTCTCTCTATCTCTCTATCTCTCTCTCCCTTGTCTATCTGTCATTATCTCTCCCCCCTCTCTCCTTCTTCTCCCCCTCCTCTTTCAAGTTCTCCCGCCGCACAGCATAATCTGCATCTATCACTCACGACTATACAGAAACTGAACTGCGATATACCGGTCTGATACCGTGGTGATGAATATTGAAGGCTGTCAATATTGAATTATCATACGAGTGCTAAATGTCAAAAACATTATGGCATAAATACAATATTTCAAATTTGAGTACGACAGTAGTGGAGTCGCGATAACCATAAGACAAGTACACACTACATGTATGGTATTATGACATCACTGATGATATGGTCTATCGTGCAGCGTATAGTAAGAAACTATGAGTCGAGTGTGTATGTAATAGTGTATAAGTTAGTATATCTCCTTGTTATTGTATATTTGTTTGTATGAGTTAACTTATAAGATATTCCGAATAATGTAATTACGAATAATGTAACTACGAATAAACATACTTTATACTTCATGCAGTAAAATACTATTTAATATTTAATATATGTTCATTCGTAGCAAAATTATCCGAGATAAAATTGCACTCATAGGATCTCGTCAACGCGTTCCTATGTGCGTATTTATTTTTATGTAACTATTAGTAAACGGACTGTTGTACCGAATAACAGCTTCCTATCGACTTTTGTGCGTATAACAAACTTGCATATGTATGAGTTAACAGCAATTTGATATAGATAACTACGTGCGTGTATTTTTATGGTAACTAATATTAGATGACGTATCTTGTTATTATTACACAGTTGACGTCATCACTGCCATCTGTGTTGATTATTATACAGTATCGAAATCACTGACATCTATGTCATTATTACAGTTGACGTCAATACTGGCATATTGTTACACAATTGATGTCATCACTGCCGTCTGTATTATGTTTACAGTTAGCGTAACTCATCTATGTTATTACATAGCTGACATCATCACCAACATTTATATTAGTATGACACAATTGACGTCATCACCGACATGTGTATTATTATACAGTTGATGTCATTACAGTCATCTACATTATTGCATAGTTGACGTCAGCACTGACGTCTTTATTATTATTACACAGTTGACGTCATCACAATCAATTACATTATTACAAAGGAAAGTCATACTATTATCACACAATTGACGTCATTACCGACATCTATCTATATTATTATTACACAGTTGATGTCATCACAGTCAACTACATTATTGCATAATTGGCGTCAGCACTGATGCCTATATTACAGTATTACAGAGGTGACGTAATCAGTCATACTGTTATTTCACAGTTGACGTCATCACTGCCATACACTGTAATACATCTATGCTACTATTACACAGTTGACGTCATCACTGCCATACACTGTAATGCATCTATGTTACTATTACACAATTGACGTCATCACTGCCATACACTGTAATGCATCTATGTTACTATTACACAGTTGACGTCATCACTGCCATACACTGTAATGCATCTATATTACTATTGCACAATTGACGTCATCACTGCCATACACTGTAATACATCTATGTTACTATTACACAGTTGACGTCATCACTGCCATACACTGTAATACATATATGCTACTATTACACAGTTGACGTCATCACTGCCATACACTGTAATGCATCTATGTTATTATTATACAGTTGACGTCATCACTGCCATACACTGTAATACATCTATGTTACTATTACACAGTTGACGTCATCACTGCCATACACTGTAATACATATATGCTACTATTACACAGTTGACGTCATCACTGCCATACACTGTAATGCATTTATGTTACTATTACACAATTGACGTCATCACTGCCATACACTGTAATACATCTATGTTACTATTACACAGTTGACGTCATCACTGTCATACACTGTAATGCATCTATGTTACTATTACACAGTTGACGTCATCACTGCCATACACTGTAATATATCTATATTACTATTATGCGGTTGACGTCATGCATTGTAATACATCGGAAATGAATTTGGAGAAACGAAACTAAAATCTATATATATTCTAAATTTCTAGACAAATGAAATTAATGATGTTAAGTTGTACTAGAAGTAGTATGGTAAACACTTAATAACAGAGATAAAACACGTTTAGTTCGACCATAGTACTGATGAACACTGTAATATTTAAAATTATAAAAAGAAAAAAAGAGAGAATACACGATATTAAAATTCACCGTTATAATTACAGACATATTACCCCTGTGACAATATTAATTCAGTGGCAAGGTGCGATGACCTCTTGACCTTAACTTCCACAATTATCGTTCGACACAGGTCAGCTATTCCATTGCTTCGTCAGATAGTTACAGTTGCATGAGTTGTGTATTACCAGGGATGATGACGTTTGCTGCTGACGTCACTATGAATATTACAGTGTCTGAATGGCATATATATTATTAGTTGTCATTCTGTAAAAGTTGCTGGTAGCAAAATACAATACATACATCTGGAATGTGTGTATGTAGTCAGAGTAGTCATTTCTAATACCCGTATTTGGTAAACAGTTTATGATCGGACATTGTAGTGAATTAGTTTAAGTAGGTCACAGATATGTGGGTTTTATGTATAGTAACTGTAAAACCCAATGTACCAAACACACACAAAACAATCTACGTTGACTGTTGCATGGTCAGTTTGTGTTAGGTGTCCATATCGGCTTATCTGGACAACAGTTTAATGATGATATATGGTAGATATAGAGAAACTCATACGGTGACAAACAGGTTGATATTCAGATAAAGAAATGACAGAGACAGTGAGACGGACAGACAGACAAAGAGAGAGACAGACAGATAGACAGACAGACAGACAGACAGACAGAGTTAGAGAGACAGACAGACAGACAGACAGACAGACAGACAGACAGACAGACATAAAGACAGAGAGACATATATTTGATAGCTATAGAGGTGTGTACAGTTTTGCATTCTATTGAAAACAATATAAATTTAATTACAGGGAAAAAGAACGAGAACTAGTGAACTGTGTCAGAGAAAAACGAACAACAAAGTAGCCACATTGCAAACAGAAGACTAGCATAGTTATGTTTACATTTGGAAAACAGCTAGTGTAGACAGTGTATGTTGTACATATGAAGTGTTATTAGATAGACAGTGACGATATCACACTGGATAAACAGCTGGTGTAGACAGTGTCTGTTGTACATATAATATGCTAGATAGACAGTGACGATATCACACTGGGTAAACAGCTGGTGCAGACAGTGTCTGTTGTACATATAATATGTTAGATAGACAGTGATGATATCACACTGGGTAAACAGCTGGTGTAGACAGTGTCTGTTGTACATATAATATGCTAGATAGACAGTGATGATATCACACTGGGTAAACAGCTGGTGTAGACAGTGTCTGTTGTACATATGATGTGTTAGATAGACAGTGATGATATCACACTGGGTAAACAGCTGGTGTAGACAGTGTCTGTTGTACATATAATATGTTAGATAGACAGTGATGATATCACACTGGGTAAACAGCTGGTGTAGACAGTGTCTGTTGTACATATAATATGTTAGATAGACAGTGACGATATCACACTGGGTAAACAGCTGGTGTAGACAGTGTCTGTTGTACATATAATATGCTAGATAGACAGTGATGATATCACACTGGGTAAACAGCTGGTGTAGACAGTGTCTGTTGTACATATAATATGCTAGATGGACAGTGACGGTATCACACTGGGTAAACAGCTGGTGTAGACAGTGTCTGTTGTACATATAATATGTTAGATAGACAGTGATGATATCACACTGGGTAAACAGCTGGTGCAGACAGTGTCTGTTGTACATATAATATGTTAGATAGACAGTGATGATATCACACTGGGTAAACAGCTGGTGCAGACAGTGTCTGTTGTACATATAATATGTTAGATAGACAGTGATGATATCACACTGGGTAAACAGCTGGTGTAGACAGTGTCTGTTGTACATATAATATGTTAGATAGACAGTGACGATATCATACTGGGTAAACAGCTGGTGTAGACAGTGTCTGTTGTACATATAATATGTTAGATAGACAGTGATGATATCACACTGGGTAAACAGCTGGTGTAGACAGTGTCTGTTGTACATATAATATGTTAGATAGACAGTGACGATATCACACTGGGTAAACAGCTGGTGTAGACAGTGTCTGTTGTACATATGATGTGTTAGATAGACAGTGATGATATCACACTGGGTAAACAGCTGGTGTAGACAGTGTCTGTTGTACATATGATGTGTTAGATAGACAGTGACGATATCACACTGGGTAAACAGCTGGTGTAGACAGTGTCTGTTGTACATATGATGTGTTAGATAGACAGTGACGATATCACACTGGGTAAACAGCTGGTGTAGACAGTGTCTGTTGTACATATAATATGTTAGATAGACAGTGATGATATCACACTGGGTAAACAGCTGGTGCAGACAGTGTCTGTTGTACATATAATATGTTAGATAGACAGTGATGATATCACACTGGGTAAACAGCTGGTGCAGACAGTGTCTGTTGTACATATAATATGTTAGATAGACAGTGATGATATCACACTGGGTAAACAGCTGATGTAGACAGTGTCTGTTGTACATATAATATGTTAGATAGACAGTGACGATATCATACTGGGTAAACAGCTGGTGTAGACAGTGTCTGTTGTACATATAATATGTTAGATAGACAGTGATGATATCACACTGGGTAAACAGCTGGTGTAGACAGTGTCTGTTGTACATATAATATGTTAGATAGACAGTGACGATATCACACTGGGTAAACAGCTGGTGTAGACAGTGTCTGTTGTACATATAATATGCTAGATAGACAGTGACGATATCACACTGGGTAAACAGCTGGTGTAGACAGTGTCTGTTGTACATATAATATGTTAGATAGACAGTGATGATATCACACTGGGTAAACAGCTGGTGTAGACAGTGTCTGTTGTACATATAATATGTTAGATAGACAGTGATGATATCACACTGGGTAAACAGCTGGTGTAGACAGTGTCTGTTGTACATATGATGTGTTAGATAGACAGTGACGATATCACACTGGGTAAACAGCTGATGTAGACACTGACTGTGTATAGTACATATGATGTGTTAGAGAGAGAGAGTCACAGATATCATCAATTATAATTCTACAATCATAATGTTCATCATGTAAAATCACTCACGTTTGTTTAATTTACACAAAGGATTTGTAATTCTATCATAGTCTTAAATGTACCCAATTAATTATATCGAAATAAAAGTAGAGAAACTTTGCAACCTTTATACGAATATATATTTTATAATAAATGATTTTTTTTTGTGATCAAAAGTTGTGGTGAAAACTGTTTTATACTAACACGTATTTACTCTGTCATTTTACCTTAAATATACTTACATCCGAAGTAAGCCTCGTAGTGTTAGTGTGGTAATTTTACAAATCTATATCTATAGCGTCATGCCATGGCCTGTAGGTATTTACGCTGTTATCCACGATGCGGTGTCTTTGTATGCACGAGGTGTTCCAGTATATCAAACGCAAAATTATCACCAACTAGGAATTATTCTCATTTCCTTTTTACTGAAGTATTTGATAGTGTATTATTGTAGACATTGGACATTATTTTTAGTTTGATATTCTTTTTCTGATTATAGTAAGACTTGATATTCAAGTGACTGCTATCATATCAGTGCAAATAGTTCAAAATCGACCACCTATTCTACACATACTAAAAAAAATCAAAAACTTCCACGATCCACGTCACATTTTGTTGCTCTGCTTTGTTCTATTGTTTTCTATGTCGTTTGTATTGAGTCTCGTACTTGTATTGAGTCTCGTACTTGTATTGAGTCTCGTACTTGTATTGAGTCTCGTACTTGTAATGAGTCTCGTACTTGTATTGAGTCTCGTACTTGTATTGAGTCTCGTACTTGTATTGAGTCTCGTACTTGTATTGAGTCTCGTACTTGTATTGAGTCTCGTACTTGTATTGAGTCTCGTACTTGTATTGAGTCTCGTACTTGTATTGAGTCTCGTACTTGTATTGAGTCTCGTACTTGTATTGAGTCTCGTACTTGTATTGAGTCTCGTACTTGTAT
Organism: Glandiceps talaboti; assembly: GCF_964340395.1. Lineage (NCBI taxonomy): Eukaryota > Metazoa > Hemichordata > Enteropneusta > Spengelidae > Glandiceps > Glandiceps talaboti. The sequence goes on along the minus strand of NC_135560.1, from coordinate 3,247,644 downwards.
TGAGTCTCGTACTTGTATTGAGTCTCGTACTTGTATTGAGTCTCGTACTTGTATTGAGTCTCGTACTTGTATTGAGTCTCGTACTTGTATTGAGTCTCGTACTTGTATTGAATCTCGTACTTGTATTGAATCTCGTACTTGTATTGAGTCTCGTACTTGTAATGAGTCTCGTACTTGTATTGAGTCTCGTACTTGTATTGAGTCTCGTACTTGTATTGAGTCTCGTACTTGTATTGAGTCTCGTACTTGTATTGAGTCTCGTACTTGTATTGAGTCTCGTACTTGTATTGAGTCTCGTACTTGTATTGAGTCTCGTACTTGTATTGAATCTCGTACTTGTATTGAGTCTCGTACTTGTAATGAGTCTCGTACTTGTATTGAGTCTCGTACTTGTATTGAGTCTCGTACTTGTATTGAGTCTCGTATTTGTATTGAGTCTCGTACTTGTAACGAGTCTCGTATTTGTATTGAGTCTCGTACTTGTATTGAGTCTCGTACTTGTAATGAGTCTCGTACTTGTATTGAGTCTCGTACTTGTATTGAGTCTCGTACTTGTATTGAGTCTCGCATTTGTATTGAGTCTCGTACTTGTATTGAGTCTCGCATTTGTATTGAGTCTCGTACTTGTATTGAGTCTCGTACTTGTATTGAGTCTCGCATTTGTATTGAGTCTCGTACTTGTATTGAGTCTCGCATTTGTATTGAGTCTCGTACTTGTATTGAGTCTCGTACTTGTATTGAGTCTCGTACTTGTATTGAGTCTCGTACTTGTATTGAGTCTCGTACTTGTATTGAGTCTCGTACTTGTAACGAGTCTCGTATTTGTATTGAGTCTCGTACTTGTATTGAGTCTCGTACTTGTATTGAGTCTCGTACTTGTATTGAGTCTCGTACTTGTATTGAGTCTCGTACTTGTAATGAGTCTCGCATTTGTATTTCAATAAGTCATTTGTCATATTTGTAGCATAGAATTTGAATCCACCATGTAATGAGACTCTTCCTATAATTCATCACATATTATGATGTATGATCCATTAATCCATCTGTACGGATTATTTTTGTACCTGAAAACGTAGAGATAGATTAGTGTACAAACATATGTTCACTGAAGACAGATGATAAAGTAGTGAAATAGGATTTTGGGATTTATTCTAACTTTGTCAAGGCCACAGCCGTTGAGTCATTGTAATGGAAGGTGTTCTGTAATTTTCGATACATGTTTACGGTAAAAAGTTTAAGGGTTTACATAGCATATATTTTTGACATATATGGTTATCATTTCAGAGTATGTTCTGATATAGCATATATTTTTGACATATATGGTTATCATTTCAGAGTATGTTCTGATATAGCATATATTTTTGACATATATGGTTATCATTTCAGAGTATGTCCAGATATAGCTTATATTGTTGACATACATGGTTATCATTTCAGAGTATGTTCTGATATAGCATATATTTTTGACATATATGGTTATCATTCCAGAGTATGTCCTGATATAGCATATATTGTTGACATACATGGTTATCATTTCAGAGTATGTCCTGATATAGCTTATATTGTTGACATACGTGTTATCATTTCAGAGTATGTCCTGATATAGCTTATATTTCTCACAGCAGATTACGGTCGTTCGCTGTTTAACAATGCGCATCGATTGAAAATCATCTACCAAAAGTGATGATGTAAATTCTTGAACCTATTAATTTTATAGACAAGAATAAAACCTAGTAATATCCTAACTTACAAGAAATTCAAATAATATGAAAATGGAAGTTTTAGAAAACTGCATGTTATTATCTTTGAATTTTGAAATAGTCTGAATCGATTTCTTTCGTATCCCAGAACTATTTGTTTTACATAGAGATTTATGGCAGCAAGTTACAATAAGTAAACAAGCTAATAGAGAATAGAGTAACCACAAATAGTCTCTATAAATCTAAATAACAGAGAAAAACGAAGTTGTAGATTGTCTCTGTAAATACTGAAATGTTGATTAATCATATGGTTTTGTATTTGAAGCTAAATGGACACAAACTGAGTTTATAGGTTTTGGGACGTAATTGTTCCTGGCCGTATTTGTAGTATCGTTTTACTGAAGCATTTACATGATTGTAATTATCACCTGTGATTGATTGCAGTGGAGAAACAGTTCTAACACTGTTAAAGAAAATTGTAGCGTCATAAAAGGTATTCATCAACATCAATATTTGAATAGTTTAATCCAGGTTTATGTCAATATTTTCACTCCGACGAGTAAAAAACTGATAAAACTCAGCTTGTGCCACTTTAATTTCAACTATCTAACTATTAATTAACTATGTTAATTTATTTATTGTCATGATTTATTGTACAGTAACGCTCTATGGATCATATTCATTTCAAGCACCTTCACAAAGTACACACTGCACAATGTGTTAGCTTCTCACATCATGAAATATATTGCTATCATTAATCATATGTCGCCTAATAAACTTGATATGGCAGAAGTTTAGCCAGTGAAAACATTGTTGTACACGTGACGTCATCTAGTGAATCTCAATCAGACCTTGACATCATATCAATGTTTTATAAATGATGTTGAAATTTAATCTTTATAAAGTGTGTTGCATCTAAGTACTAGTAATCAAGTTTCGCATATCTCAACCAAACATGCAAACTTGAGGTGAGAAAATTAACAGTCTATCAAACAAGATACACGTACAACCAAACTTTAAAAAATACAAACAACATCACAGGACGTTTCGTTTGACGGTTTGTTCTATATCGATAGAACTAGATTAAAGTGAAAGTCAAGGATAGAAGTATGCATATGTTACTATACTTAATTTTGTCAGCACTACGTAAACCCGGATGTAAAAAGATAAATTGTTTGATTGTTTCATGTACCCATGGCGGCTTTGCTAAGCACATGTTACACGTGACATCGGAAGTCCTAGGTCGAACGCCTCGCAGAATGTGATCTTCCCCTCTAAGGATTACGAACAAATGTCAACTCATTCCAAATTTGTCGTTATATAAATACATAATGAATTGATTGTTTATTTAATATTTGATGATAGTTGGTGCCATATGTTTACCTATTAAAAACCAACCTAATTCCCATGGTTTTCATTCCACAGTCATATGAGTCATATGTCTATTGGCTGTTTTACATGTCTATGCGGTTAGTCGGTAAAAAGTAACACGCGCGCGACACAATCATTTTCACACCGTTTCTCACTATTTCAAAGTTGACCAATACTTAATGTCGTAAATCTTTGTACAAAACCATTTACTCTTCACCAATAATCACACATATATTTGCATATGATACTTATCACTGGTCCATCTAAATCGAGATTAGGCAATTGAAATACTGAACTAGTGAAGTAATATAAAGACAAAGTGTTCATCAGTGTAAAGTGTGAACGAAATTCTTTTGTAGTTGCTAATGGTATCTAAATGGCACGATGTATCCTGAAAAGGTTAGAGTGCATACATGTACATGTATTTGTAACTAAGTGAGTTAAGGTACATATTTGAACGTTGATTACTCGAGTTACTAAACTTTAAATTGCAATTATAGATGAAAGGAAGTCTTTTGTCGCTAACCGGCTGTACTGTGTAACATGGCTGTATTATGAAAGACGAATCCTTCAATGTGAAATAACACAATAATTGCACCACATTGATTTAATCAATATTTGAATGGTTTGAATTCTCGACTAATTTCGCACCTAGACTAGTTTCTTAACAGTAAATCCACACAATATTGATTTGAATGGTGACTCTACGTACTCTGATGTACAATACCTATACAGCTACAGAGCAATCGTCACCAATCTATTATTACATCACGAGGTGTTGGCGGGAAGTTTACATAGTTGTATTCACCAGTTAGCTATCTTATGAAAGTTTAACTCCCGCTCCGTGTAATTTAAAATCTTAAAAATGTTAAATTTAGTAAAAGTCTTAAAGTTAGCCAGGGAAATTATTAAAGTGCGGGGATTAAACGTGCAAGTAGTAATCTTAACTGTACACTGTACATGTTAATAAGAGGTCGATTTCATTTATAAGTAGTACATTAACAGGCTGGCAACGATTTTAGGGTGCGGACCCGAAAATCAATTTGATTTGGTTTATTGTATGTACCCTATTATGTGTACAGTTACACAACATATGTTTACCCGTACATGTAGGTGATTCAGTATTATTCAGGTAATTCATGATATCTATATAACAAAACAGATTTCAGTTGCAGCTAGTAACACTACAAACTACGATCCAAAGCTTTCTGATAGAGACGTCACGTGATGTAATTCGGTCATTCTTGACACCCCCTTTCACCCTTTGTAGAAATGAACGTATATGCCAAACGTTTTATTTTGGCGATAAATTAACGAAAGTTTTCAAGGTAGTGAATTGATATTCTTTGTTATACTAAATTTACCTGTCATCAGTGTGTCTACAGGTGTATGTGACATCTAGTTCATTAATTGTTACTCTCTCCTAATTTAAAGATAATGTTACTGTCAATTATAGTTGCTGTACGTACAAAACCGTGAAAAAAGACATTTAGTGGGCTTGTCTCGTCGCAATTTATCCTATGATTGTGTTGAGCAAGTCGAATTTTAATGAGAGCAAATGACAATACAGCGCCCCCACAAACAAATAGTCGAGTCTATGAGATTAGGACACAGTCAGGTCCTAACCGTTAGTAACGTCAGCGCGCTAGCGTCAGATCAAAAACCAAGTGACTTCGTCAACAGATGATTATATAGACTTAACATGAATTTTGTTCGGAAGTTGTCTGCTAAGGTTTCAACCCTTCTTCAAAACCTTCTCTTAAAGGTGAATTGAAAAACAAGGATGAGAAATTTGACCAATACACAACATATTTTGAACACAATAATAAAATTTCCAAAATAACCATCATAAATGCTGCAATGTAATCTGTAAAATTTTGCTTTCGGTTTTTTGTGCCATTTGAACCGACCAAGACAAAAGTTGCACCAGTATGCTGCAAAACTAGTAATTCGTAGGGTGAATAACGTTGTACAAATGATAAAATACTTTTAACTGTACAATGAGATGTTGTAATGTTGTGTTCAGAAAGACTTTGATTGGTATTGAGAAACTGTATATATCAAAGTGGGAACCAAGCTTTCAGCTAACTGAAACATACACAATTTGAAATTATTGTTGTGACAATATTCATATCATATGTAAGCTATTGAATGGACATTGGTTTAATTATACTCACAGTAGGTTGGTGTTTGTGATGACTTCCATCATCTTACATTGTACATTTTGTAGACTTCCAATGGTTACACTATGCATTGCTTACAGGATGATTATATCCACACAAAGGAGGCACAACTATCACGAACTTGTGTAATCTACCACATCGAACAACAAGAGTTTTAGTTTGTATCTGTCTCAGGGAGCAGAAAACTCGGTTGCCATGGTAGTATTTAACTAGATCTTACAAAGACACAAATCACGCTCACTTCTATTGCACAATACAAATGAGAGCTGTCTACTGCCATAAAATGAAATTAGATACTCAAGTGTGTCTTGAAATACATGTATAATTGCTTAGAAGGGGATAATGCCTTTCTGATGTCATGGTTACATAATCTGTTTCCTGTGAAATATGAGAAAAATAAAGATGTGATCAAATATAAAATGTTATGACTGTGTAAGTCATCAATAATGGAAGTCTATAAGAATACTCTGAAAAAGATAATATTTCACAACACTTTTTACAGGCGCCATATTGAATAAAAGCGCAAATTAAAGTACTATTTGGCAAAATATGGGTTGCAATGTTCTCTCCAAAAACAATTTTCAGGTATGAAGAACTAGCTAAGTCGTTATGGATCACGTGTTTTGTATTCTCGTAAAACCACAATGTCTCTTTGCCACCACGTTGGAAAGTTTCCCTATAGGTATTGTATTTGTGGTCCGGGGCAGAGAAATCACTCTGCGAGAATGTGGTTTTAAAGATCAGACTAGCTGGGTTTTTTCTTGTCAGTTTAGCACTGTGTCTTTCAATAATGTATTTTAATTATTATTTCTATTTACTTCAACGGACAAAATATCAGATTTTATAGCTTAAATAAAACGGGGAAAATGAATTCCGTGAACATCAAATGCAACCCACTATACAAATGTAAAGTAACACACACACACACACACTCACACACACACACACACACACACACTCACATACATACATACATACATACATACATAGATACATACACAAACAAAACCACTTACACACACACACACACACACACACATATATATATATATATCACATACATACATACATACATACATACATACATACATACATACATACATACATACACACATACATACATACATACATACATACATACATACACAATTTAAAGCCCTAGTAACAGGAGCTATTATTATCGTTATCATTTTCTTTTCATTCATTATTATTATTGCGTACTTATTGAAGCATATATGATCAGCCAGTCATCCATCACCAATCTGATATTATCGAAGGTTGAGTAACGGTGTTTCTGATTTATTTATTTAGGAATGTTGTGAAATCACAGGAGAGTTCACTTCATATATTATTTTGTTATTAGGACATCACAGGTACATCATCATTTGTTGACTGTCCAACTTCATATCAATCGTTTCTACAAGCAAGGACATGCACATTTTGAGAACTCTGATTCTCTGAACATCTTTTGGCACGTCACATCACTTGTTAAAGGAATAAACGATTTCAAACATTTTCGTTATGTTACTAATTAAAATCTCTAGAATAACTTATACAATATTGTACAGTTATTGGCACATTGTAGTCAGCTTTGGAAACTCAACTCAGTACAGTGATTCTTTGATCACGTTGACACTAAATGCAGCCAAAATATTGCATTGCGCTATTCCATCTGTTTAGCTCGTTTATCATAAAGTGCGCCATCAGTGTACGATTTAACAATTTTAATTTTCTTTCCTTTCCGTTTGCCCCTTTTGCTGATTTCGACACTATCATATATAGTGAGATCAGTATAAAGTAGTCAACTTTTACCTGACAATGTAAGATTACTAGGTCTTTTAGTCAATTTACAAACTCTTATCAACAGGAAAGATATACGAAAGGTATATGATTATGGAAGACCGGTGAGGACAGCGACCTGCGACCTGCGAGTTGCAAAACTGCGACCTGCGCCTGCCAGTTGCAAACTGCGACTTAATTGTTCTATTTTACTTTAGGATATTTTGGGGTTATTTTAGGGGCGCCTTCAAGATACAGCACGTCAGGTAGCATATTCCCAGCGAATCCGGCTAACGGTTCCCGTATTACAACGCTGGCGTGCGTACTATGACCCCGGACTATGACTTGCCGGTCCAGCGAATAGCAAGATGGCAGGTCGCTGTCCTCACCGGTCTTCCATAGTTCTGTTCAGTTGAGGCCAAGTATAAACAAAAAACACTCTCAGATTGGTATTCAAATAATATGATTCAAAATAAACATAAAAGTTTTACTAAATACTCAGCAGGGAGATCCCCCTGTAATTTTGTGGCAACTTAGTTGATCTTTTTTGTGTGTAGAGGTATAATTATTGACCTTGTCCACTCTTTCGGGAAATAACCAGTGTCAAAAATAATGTGAAATAAAATCACCAAGAATGGATTTAGGAAATCTCTATTTGCCTTTAAATATTCTCCTAGTATACCATCTGGACTAGACTGGACTTATCATTCTTCAAATTGTTCATGCTTATTCTGATTTCCTCTTCTGTAATTGGACAGTTTAAAACTTCCATACTTACGTCACTTTCAAGTCCAGGTATGAATTCATCTAAAGAGTAGAACGTTCACCTGCAAGTTCAAACTCTTCACCATCGTCATTTAAATTGAAAAGATTGCTATTGAACCATTTATGTGATTTGACAGGACTAGATGTAGATGTCAGTTTCTACAGGGTAGACCAAAAGGATTTCGGATCACCAAGAAATTTTAAAAGCTTACATCTTTCATTTTCAAGATAAAAACGTTTCTTATTTAATACGACAGATATTTTTAAACTCCCTTTTTAGTTGACGGAAGTTATCCAAGAGGGAAAGATCCCCTGTAATTCTAAAAAGTCGAATAGTTTTAGACATATATACTTTCTTGACTTTAACACTTTACAATCTTTATCGAACCATAAGGGCTGTTTTTGATGGTTCCCGTTAAATACAAACTTCTTTAACATGTTGCAGTTTTTAATAGCAGAGTTACAGATCTCATTAAATGTTACAATAAACAGATCAATGTTACAATAAACAGATCAAAATAATCAAGACGGTTTATGTTGTCTTCCTCTAAAAAACTCCCACAAATCTCCTTGACGATCAGAATTCCAAACAGACTTTGTCAATGTCTGCTTTGAAACAACAGCGTTCCCGGATTTGACAAATGGTATTTGGAAAGTAAGTGGTAAACGGTCTGATTCTACATGGATCGGAAAAGAAAAGTTTACACACTTATCGAAAAGGACGTCGACACTAATACATAATCTACAACGCTTGCACCTGTACTAGCAATGCAGGTAAAAATCGCCAATATTTGCATCCGAACCAGATCTATCGTTTAGTATAGGTAAATTAAACCCATTGCAAAGTAACAAACGAGAAAGTCCACATGAATTCACAAGTTTGTTCTTTAACACTCATGGAATATGAAAACTGTCCTCATCGTATATGTATGCATCATCTGCAATGAAGTTCAAAGTGTCATCTAAAATGTAATCTTTTTCATTTCCCGTTCGAGCATTAAAGTCACCCGTTACAATAATATGCACATAGGTTAATTCTGACAAAATTTCTATTAAATGGGTTTCAAATAGTTCAAACCATTGTCAACACCATGTGGACATACTAATGAATGTAGATGGAATATACTCCATGTGAACATACTAATGAATGTAGATGAAATATACTCCAAGTGAACATACTAATGAATGTAGATGGAATATACTCCATGTGGACATACTAATGAATGTAGATGAAATATACTCAATGTGGACATACTAATGAATGTAGATGGAATATACTCCATGTGGACATACTAATGAATGTAGATGGAATATACTCCATGTGGACATACTAATGAATGTAGATGGAATATACTCCATGTGGACATACTAATGAATGTAGATGGAATATACTCCATGTGGACATACTAATGAGTGTAGATGGAATATACTCCATGTGAACATACTAATGAATGTAGATGGAATATACTCCATGTGAACATACTAATGAATGTAGATGGAATATACTCCATGTGGACATACTAATGAATGTAGATGGACTATACCTGTCCATGTTGGACATACTAATGAATGTAGATGGAATATACTCCATGTGGACATACTAATGAATATAGATGGAATATACTCCATGTGGACATACTAATGAATGTAGATGGAATATACCTGTCCATATTGGACATACTAATGAATGTAGATGGAATATACTCCATGTGGACATACTAATGAATGTAGATGGAATATACTCCATGTAGACATACTAATGAATGTAGATGGAATATACCTGTCCATGTTGGACATACTAATGAATGTAGATGGAATATACCTGTCCATGTTGGACATACTAATGAATGTAGATGGAATATACCTGTCCATGTTGGACATACTAATGAATGTAGATGGAATATATCTGTCCATGTTGGACATACTAATGAATATAGATGGAATATATCTGTCCATGTTGGACATACTAATGAATGTAGATGGAATATATCTGTCCATGTTGGACATACTAATAAATGTAGATGGAATATACTCCATGTAGACATACTAATGAATGTAGATGGAATATACCTGTCCATGTTGGACATACTAATGGATGTAGATGGAATATACCTGTCCATGTTGGACATACTAATGAATGTAGATGGAATATACCTGTCCATGTTGGACATACTAATGAATGTAGATGGAATATACCTGTCCATGTTGGACATACTAATGGATGTAGATGGAATATACCTGTCCATGTTGGACATACTAATGCATGTAGATGGAATATACCTGTCCATGTTGGACATGGAAAAACAAATATTACAACATATTACAAAGCAAAGAGTTCATCAACGATTTCATCAATTATTTATGATATACAGTTAATTCATTTAGTCTGATTAACACGTAATTATATTTATGAGATGTCTGTGTCATTGGGTGTACATTTAAAAAACAAAATGTGTATATGACTATGTATTTGTGTTTAACTGTAACATTCCATGCTGCACACAGTGTAATATACAGTCACGCAATATTACAATGTGAAGGGATTGACTGTTGCCTAACCTCGTGATATTCAAATGACCACAAATACATAATTTATAATATTCCACGTATTATTCTCCTTTTGATATCTATAATTGTCGTAATATTCTATTCCCTTTACAACAAAGCTTATACACGCTTCCTCCAGAGATGAGAATGAAGAGATTAACAATACTGCCATTTTTATGATGAGAGAGTAATCAAGGACAAATAAATAAAATCAATGCATAATGCATACACACAATGTATTATCTATTCAGACTTCAAATTCCAAATGATGGAATCTCAATTGTTTGGGCACGGCCACATTGTTACAAATATGTTTATTGAAACTTTATAAATGAACACACACAATAATTGCTTGTATATACGTACACACACACACACACACACACACACACACACACACACACAGAGACACACAGACACACACAGACACACACACAAATATATATATATATATATATATATATATATATATATATATATATATATATATATATATATATATATATATATATATATATATATAACTCGGTGAGTATCAATCTGCTAAGATAGTGCTCTATACCGCAGTGGCAGAGCGTAATAGTTTTGGTAGTACTGGAACTCTTTCTTGGTTGTAACTCGGAGTTTCACGCATAGTGCGATCGTCAGGCAATATATATATATATATATATATATATATATATATATATATATATATATATATATATATATATATATATATATATATATATATATATATATATATAATCGGTGAGTATCAATCTGCTAAGACAGTGCTCTATACCGCAGTGGCAGAGCGCAATAGTGTATATATATATATATATATATATATATATATATATATATATATATATATATATATATATATATATATGTACCTATCTGAGGATTAGGGGGAATATACATGCGGAAAAAATCTACCATAGGGGGAAATCATCTTTAGGGAGAAAATTTTGTTTCCCCTTAACGTTTTGAGATTATGATTCAATACTTTCCGATGTGCCTCTTGAAGTGTTAAAGATTGACACAACAGGGAATGATAATACAATCTCATATATCAGGTTTCAACCACAGGAACTGATTTAAATTGGTGATATCAGGGACTCCAAAATCGACAGTTTATATGTTCGATGCATAAAAAGTCAACCATGGGGGGAAGTGAGGTTTTTTTAAATTTAAATCTTAATTTTCATATAATATCTGTATTATCTCTCCACATACATGTTACCGAGACTCAAACGGACATATTCGCCAAGTCTCGAGGATTATTGTTAATTTTTACGCCCAAAAACCAAAATATATAGTGATTGGGCCCTTCTAAAATTGCTCCTCAGAAGTTATATATTTGACAATGCGCTGAAAACTTCTGTTTGCTACATCGAACGTAAATTGTCACGTGACTTACAGTTGTCGCGTCAGATTCAGTCCGTTGTGGAGTGCAGAGCTCGGCTGACCACAGTGATTGAGTGAAGAACTTTTTCAGTAAGTATCATTCCAAAATTGTAAGTATAATTCCCCTTTTTTGGAGAAATTTGATAGTTTATTATGATAGTTCTAAGCTAAAAAGATTATTCAGTCAGAAGTCAAATCATGTCTGCAGTCGGTCGGACATTGTTGAACACCACTGCCTCATTCTTCGTAATGTAGTATTTTACTGTTTCAAAGCCAATATTTCGTAACCTCTTTTTGAAATACAAACCCCAATACTATCAAAACAAAAGTATATGGTTTGGCTGTGTGACGAAAATATTCTGGCAGAAATGAAGTTATTTAATTCTAGATCGATTGAGAAAATGTCCGTCGCTTCAAAATGAAACTTGTAAACTGGATGCCCCCTTGTACTAGTAGTTGTACAGTATAAAGCATATCTTTGTTTTGAAGCCTTGCATCTTGGACATTTTTTCCTTCAAAGCCCAATGAATATAATTTAATCTTGATTAAAACAATTTAACTTTTATTTCGGTCACATATATTTATGATGCGTCTAAAACCTGAGTTTCGTATCGTATCCAACATGGCGGGCACAGTGCAAGGGGCAGGTGGGCCGGGTGTCCGAAGTTTTAAAATTAAGTTGCGCGGTATACTTACAAAATTGTTGAAAGTATAAAGTTTTTTACATTTTTTCACTGGATTTGTTTATGAGGTGTAAGTCGAAAATACTTTTCACTCAGAAATAAAGTCTTGTTCGATTTGAGAACGATTGAAAAAAGAAATCCCGATCGTCTGGACCCCGGGGCCTGAACAACATTATAATATGTTGTACATTGGCCGCCATCGTATCGTCCGTAAATAAATTTTGGTGTTGAATTTTGCATTTGTTCGAAAATCAATAGCATTCCCTCAAAATTCTAGTTTAATTTTTTAATCAAATGATGTTTATAGCTATTTCGGTTGAATACTAGGTATGATCAATGTCAGCGCAATAGGTAATCGTCAAATTGTTATCAGCTGTTATCGTTCAGTACAACGTCAAACTGTACGCCGGCGTACACCGTACAATTCATTGATTGAGTATCAGTTTTCTCCAAAATGGGGGGGGGGGGGAATCTTTGTACTTTTTAAGGTCTAAAGACATCGTTAGAAGAAAGTGATACGGTAATATCGAAATCGTTAAATCTGGTAATCGGTAGTTGTCCCGTTTCTAGACGGTTTTCTTACTACTACTGCTAGTACTGTACTTACGATATGCGTAAGTTCGTTCACCGCTAAATGGTTTTATTCTTGTCTATGACGGTCCTAATACAGAACAATGATGTTATTATAGGGATTGGCGATATTCTTATAAAATCGGTAGCGATGTCATTTCCACAGTCACACACTGTGTTGTGTGTGTGACTGTGGAAATGACATCGCTACCGATTTTATAAGAATATCGCTCGCAGAGTGACCTTTGTTGTTGACTCTGTTAGTTTGTTGGTGATTTGTTTGTGCCATACTGGAGTTCAGAGTCGAGTGACGCTTGAACTTTTGAAGCTTTTCGTCCCTCCTGCTATCAGACATGGTGTCGCGACATGTCGAACGTCGAATGCACAATTTAGATAAAGTTATGGATGTCCCGATATATCTTGGTTATGACAAAGTTGATAGTATCTGTGAGACAATAGACTCGAAGGAAGAGTTGGACAGAATTCTTCGTGAACAGCATAAGTTTGCCAGGTCACAGGGCTCGCCATCAGAAGAACACGTGTTAATATTAAATAACAACAACAACAAAGGTATAACTGGATTGCCAACTCCATGGAGGTAAAAGGAATAGTATGCACAGAGCGTTAAGCCAATATTAACAAGGTACCTCCATGCCAACTCCAACACAAACATCAACTTTCTAATGAGTGCCAGCAAAAGAAGTATTGAGACGTACCATATACTGATGTAGATGCTGATGATGGTGGTGGTGGTGGTGGTGGTGGTGATTTAGTTTTGAATGTAATAGAGAACACGGACAGTGAGACTTGTACTGACTTAATTAAGTAGTACCAGTGAGTCAGATGAGTGACACTGATAATGGCAATACTGAAGGTGAAGGTGATGACGATGATGATGATGATGACAATGATATCAGGAACTTTTACAAGTGACCAGATCAGGCAGAGTATGCACAACATGGAAAGCATGTTTTAGATACTAACTAGATTGTGTGTGGTTATAAGAGAAAGGTAACTAGCTAGTCTTTCACTGTTTGTCACTTTACATGTACAAATATTGCTTTCTAATACAGAGTCATAATCCTTTAATTTGTATGAATGAATAAATGTTTTATTCGTATAATATTAGGCCACCGGCCTTTATGTACAAAACTTTATAAACCAAAAGTTGTACAGTTGTTTACCGTCATCCAGATTTTTCAATCATTTCAGCTCTTTTCTGAAAAGCAAAGTGAACATAACATGAGAGTTGTCTAATTAAATGTTCATGTTTTGTTGATAATAGTATTAAGAACTTAAATACATTTTGTAGAGCAGGTGGGTCGAAGAAATAATCTGGAATGTACTTCCTTTGTATGTCATCATATGTAGGACAGACCAGACAAAAATGATATTCATCTTCAATTGTTCCATTTTGACAGAAAGGACACACTCGATCACTTCTAGGGGGTTTTGTTCTTTCCCATCTACAGTTTTCAATTTGTAGCTGATGAGATGACGTACGAAGGCGACAGAGTGCATAGCGGAACACTTTTTTGTCCACTACGTCTAGGTAAATCTCATATGATAGGTCAATAAAGATTTGAAATTACAATACATGTCTAGTTTAGAGGTTTCTAACATTTCACTGTGTATTAGTTGACTATTGATATCCTTGCACCTGTCCTTGAATATATTGATAAAACTATTTTCATTTCCAACACCCTGTGTCTGCCATACTTCACTAAAACCAAAACAACATAACAAGTGTTTGACGTCAAGGGCCCAACAATTTACATCATTTTCAGCCGTTCCGTACTGATACTTATAGCATAGAGACAGGATGCAGTCTGGTTTCAAATTTAACAACTTAAACCAATACTTGATTATTTTGATTTGTCTGGTAACAATTAATTGTAAACGACCGGTTTCAGGAAGGGAAGCACAGTTTGGCGTATGTCGATTTAAACCCAATATGTAACGTAGAAATTTACTATGGACACGTTCAATGTCAGTTTCTTTATGAAAACCCCAAATCTCTGCTGCATAGTTGAGTATCTGTGATATTTTTCCATCAAAAACTTTAAGCGCGGCATTGACTGGTATGTCTCCAAGTTTAGCCAGTTGGTTTTGAACAGTAAACATAGCTTTGCTGGCTTGAAGTGCAAGGGTTTTCTGAGCTAAATACCATTTGCCGCTACTCGACATAATGATTCCGAGGTATTTATAAAAAGGGACAACGTCAAGTTTGTGCCCATCTAAGAACCATTTCTCAGTTTTCTTAATTATCCCACCTTGTTAAATACAATAATTTTAGTTTTGGCATGATTTACATTTAGGAGCCAACGTTTACAATACATGGACAATTTATTTAATAATCTTTGCAGCCCAACGACGGTATCACTCATTAAGACCAGATCGTCTACAAATAGTAATAGCCACAAATTTAGGCCAGCAATATAGACTCTGGCAGATTTTTCGGTTTGTAGTTCTCTTTCGATGTCATTTACAAAAAAGCAAAATAAAAGTGGGGATATAACAGACCCCTGTTTAAGCCACAATTACAATGAAAGAAGTTAGTCAAACCATGAGGTGTTCGAACACAAGCTTGAACATTGCTATACATTGACATTAAAGTACGAAAGTAATTTCCCTTCATACCAGATTTGAATAACTTATAGAAGAGTAGATAGTGTTGTACCCTATCAAAGGCTTTTTCAAAATCGACTTACGCACAAAACATTCGTCCTTTGGGTTTAGCTAAATAATCTGTAATAATAGTATTAAGAATAAATATATTATCTATTGCACTTCGCTATTTCTTAAAGGCTGATTGTAGTTCGATGATAGGACCGTTTTCATTTAACCATAAATCCTGTCTCTTATATAAAATGGAACAAAATATCTTGCCAATAACGGGAGGTAAATTTACATGTACAAATATTGCTTTCTAATACAGAGTCAAAATCTTTTAATTTGTATGTATACATATAATGGGAAGATTGGTTAACCTTCAGTATATGCAATTGTCATGTTTTACAAAATAGGACAAAGAGGAGGGTTACTTTTTACAAATGGAGAATGGGGGAAGGGTCATGTTAAAATAATTTTTGGTACACAGCAAAGTATTAAGAAAACAAAAATCATGGTGTGCTGACATCAGATAGATCCAGTCAGCAGATAGTCTTGCATTTTCAGCTGGCAGGCTGCAATACTCTTTTGTGAATAATTCCTATGGTTTGTCAGAAGAATTTCTCCCTATGGTCACTTTTGCTATAAGGGGAAATATACATATATCTAGTGACAATATACACATTAAAATTTCTCCCTATGGTCACTTTCACTGTAAGGGGAAATATACATATTATACCTAGTGACAATATACATGTACACATTAAAATTTCTCCCTATGGTCACTTGTACTATAAGGAGAAATATACTCTGGAAATAACAGCGTTGAGGTTGCTTGCTTGTGGCAATGAAGAATGAGACAAGTTTCAAGCAAAGACAAACAATATAATCAGTGTCGGTAACTTTTCAAAGTATAAACACCATGGGATCCAACATCCAACGACTCTGTTTACTGATTAGGACACTGCATGTGATAATGATCAACTGGGGCAGTGTGGCTCATACCAGAGGCTCATACCATTATGAAGTATAATATTAGATACAATTTCGTAAACAACAACAACAACAACAACAACTTCATCTTATTATAATTCAAGCTACATACAACATGTTATTTGTTGATCACTGAAATCAGTATTGAAATGGTTTTATTATTGTATCTATTCATGTACTTCGAATGATTTATTTTGTTATCCAACAGGCGCACAAGTAGCACTACTTTTACAAAATGAAGTCATCCCTCGAAAAATAGTTCATGTAAATTTACGCTCAAAAGTTGGGAGAGTTGAAAAAAAATACTCGACATGTGATCGATTTATCATTATTTAAAACTCAACTGTTTGTCTGACATGTAAATAATTGACTTTGGCTTTCCCATCGACTTGCAAGGGTAGACGATGCCTCCTGTAAACATGCTATACCAAATCAAGTACTGTTGTCTTCGCTTGGTACATGTAATTCTGACATCTTTGCTATGATCATACATCCTCTGATTAGCAAGAAGATGACTTCAATTCTGGTCGAAACATTGTGTGACTGTACAAACGTGTGTGGTCAATCTGATTAAAATCCGATGTGGTGAAAGCGGCTAGATGTCCTTATTTACCTCTATTCATCGTGTTGTGACGTTTGTTTTGTTCAATCACTGCGAACAAAACAAAGTCACAACACGATGAATAGAGGTAAATAAGGACATCTAGCCACTTTCACCACATCGGATTTTAATCAGATTGGTCTTTACCTAAATTGTCCTTGCTTGAAGCTCACTTCATGCAAGCAACCGCAACTCTCTACATTCCATAGTTGTACATATACCTAGTGAAAATATATACATATGAATTTCCCCCATGGTCACATTTCCTGACTTGAGTTTGTGCTCATTGATTGCCAAAAATGGATAAAATGTTAGCCTGCTAAAGGAAAAAGAAAGGAAAGATGAAAGAAGTTTCTATAATGCTGCATCAACTAGTAACCACTATGAATTCTAACACAATTTATCTCTGCTACATTAACACAATAAACATATTTATCTTTATTGGTAATACTGCATTCACAAACACCATCTTTTGGGAGGCTACATGGAAAAAAATACAGCTTTCAAAAAAGGTATATAGAAAATTAAAGAAACTGATTTTCTTTACATAATACTTCATTAAATTACCTCTGAAACCTCAGGGAAAATACCCCTGGAGCTTCTACTGACATCCTCTCAGGTCGATACTGAAGAGAAGGGGGCACTCCCTCTCTTGCTATCAAAGATGTCTTATTTTTGTAGTCTTTCTTGTGTTTTGTTGTGGTGGATTGGAGATGGTGGTTATTGAACAAATATGGGACATTGCAAATGTTTGGAAATGTAGCTTATTAAGAGTATATGTGTAATGAATAAAAAAAATGCGTAGTCTGATTGCTTTCAATTTGATGCATATGATAATGTATGTCCTGTCATGTTGTAATCAACGTATAAACTTAGAAATGTCACATTTTTGTTGCCATTGTTGTGTCTGGAAAAGTACTGCATCATGCCAAACACGGGTACATAGTGGATGACACATTATTGATTACAGTACTGTTACCATATCACGCTCCCACGTCAAAAAAAACCGCACTGTAAGACATGTTTAGCCATAGTTCTCTTCATCATGAATGAATATATCATGCTATATTAACGTAGTGACGTTGCACCACCTCATTAACATGACAGGTCAACCTGATTCCGCGGTATTTTTCAACTATGAGGGTATTGTTTCGGAAACGCGATCGTAAACGTATTTTAGATCGATGTTGTTGCACATTAGTGATCAGGTTGGTCCAGTGATATGCAAGTGTGGCATGGGTGGTTATGTTTTGGTTACATTTGGTGTTTTGGCAATACTTTTGGATCGATGAAAATCGGATGTCACCGTTTTGGTAATGGCTTGGCCAAGCTTGGTTTCCCAACTTGTGTTGTATTTATGACATCGCTACCAATTTTATAAGAATATCGCCAATCCCTATAATAATGTCATTGTTCTGTATTAGGACCGTCATAGACAAGAATAACACCATTTAGGAAAGGAATAACAGTTTACAAGCGACTGTGCTTCTGACAAGTTCATAGTGATGAGTAGGGAACATTTTAGATTAACTAATAACTTCTTTTATAAACTATCTATGAAGATTATCGGTCATTACGAAACCTTCAAGTTCAATTTGACATGTTCTGTAACTAGTGTGGTAGCTAGGTAATACATGTATATGTATATTTATAGTTATGCTTGAACTAATAATTAATATTAAAGAATTTATGTAAGAAACAGGGAGAAGAACAAATATTTACATGTACCACATTTCAGACAAAGCTATACATGGTACGCCATTGTATAAAAAGTCAAAAACAGGGTGACCGACCCCCCTCCCAATCCACCCCCTCCCCCCCCCCCAGGCTGAAGAAACTGACCAGTCCCTTATGACTGCTTTCCATGCTGATGAAGTTCCATTTATGACAACTCGCTGACGATCAGTTAGCCATGCCTTGACCCACTGAAGGACAGGACCAGTTATACCATGGTTTTCCATTTTGTTAATTAATCTGACATGGGATACTTTGTTGAAAGCCTTTGCAAAGTCTAAGTATATAACATCTACATATTGTGTCGTTTCATCCAGAAATTTGAGTAAGTTAGTAAGACATGACTTCCCTTGACAAAAACCATGTTGCAAGATGAGAATCTGATATATGTGTTCTTTTTTACAGTATCGATGCTACAGCTAGAAGAACCAAACTCATGTATGGGGCGTTTGGTAAATCATGGGGTACCAAATTCCAAAATGAAATTACTTAAATTGGATGGATCACCAGTGCTTTGCCTCTTCACAATTAAAGATATTGAAGAAGGAGAAGAAATTCTCTGTGATTATGGTGTGAAGAATTTGCCATGGGAGCAAAAACAGGTTGGTGCAATCTCCTGTATCCTAAATAGCAAAATTAATGGTAGCCGAAAATATCTCACTATCGAGTAATATACTACCTCTGATAGCAGAAAAAGGTTTAAGTTGCCATAAACATATCATTTCTATTCCCAATATAGTGACGAGTGAAAACTTTTGGCAATCAATGAGCACAAACTCAAGTCAGGAAATGTGACCATAGGAGGAAATTTATATGTATATGTTGTCGCTAGGTATATGTATATTTCTCCTTATAGTAAAAGTGACCTTAGGGAGAAATTTTAATGTGTATATTGTCACTAGGTATACATGTATGTATCATTTCCCCTTATGGTGAAAGTGACCATAGAGGGAAATATTAATGTGGATATTGTCACTAGGTATATGTATATTGAACACATATTGCCTGGCCATGAGGGCTATAGCACCTGTTTATTACACCCGGGGGACTGTGAGTTACCAGAATCACATGCTATTTCCCTCGGCCTTCGGCCTCAGGAAATAGCATGTAATTCTGGTAACTCACAGTCACGAGGGGGTAATAAACGGGTGCTATAGGCCAAATATAGGCCAGGCAATATGTGTTTTATAATATACCTCATGAAAATCTTGCTCTCTTCTCTTGAGGTTGGCAGACGACATCGTTCGAAGCTGCCATTTTGACCTTGCTGTGAACTTTTAATGTGTATATTTTCACTAGGTACATGTATATGTATATTTCCCCTTATGGTTTAAATGACCATAGGGAGAAATATTAATGTGTATATTTTCACTAGGTACATGTATATGTATATTTCCCCTTATGGTTTAAATGACCATAGGGAGAACTATTAATGTGTATATTTTCACTAGGTACATGTATATGTATATTTCCCCTTATGGTTTAGATGACCATAGGGAGAACTATTAATGTGTATATTTTCACTAGGTACATGTATATGTATATTTCCCCTTATAGTGAAAGTGACCATAGGGAGAAATTTTAATGTGTATATTGTCACTAGGTACATGTATATGTATATTTCCCCATATGGTTTAAATGACCATAGGGAGAAATATTAATGTGTATATTTTCACTAGGTACATGTATATGTATATTTCCCCTTTTGGTTAAAATGACCATAGGGAGAAATATTAATGTGTATATTTTCACTAGGTATATGTATATTTCCCCTTATAGTGAAAGTGACCATAGGGAGAAATATTAATGTGTATATTTTCACTAGGTACATGTATATGTATATTTCCCCTTTTGGTTAAAATGACCATAGGGAGAAATATTAAAATGTGTATATTGTCACTAGGTACATGTATATTTCCCCTTATAGTACAAGTGACCATAGGGAGAAATTTTAATGTGTATATTGTCACTAGGTACATGTATATGTATATTTCCCCTTATAGTGAAAGTGACCATAGGGAGATATTTTAATGTGTATATTCTCACTAGGTACATGTATATGTATATTTCCCCTTATGGTTTAAATGACCATAGGGAGAAATATTAATGTGTATATTGTCACTAGGTACATGTACATGTATATTTCCCCTTATAGTACATGTGCCCATAGGGAGAAATATTAATGTGTATATTTTCACTAGGTACATGTATATGTATATTTCCCCTTTTGGTTAAAATGACCATAGGGAGAAATATTAATGTGTATATTTTCACTAGGTATATGTATATTTCCCCTTATAGTGAAAGTGACCATAGGGAGAAATTTTAATGTGTATATTGTCGCTAGGTACATGTATATGTATATTTCCCCTTATGGTTTAAATGACCATAGGGAGAAATATTAATGTGTATATTTTCACTAGGTACATGTGTATGTATATTTCCCCTTATGGTGAAAGTGACCATAGGGAGAAATATTAATGTGTATATTTTCACTAGGTACATGTGTATGTATATTTCCCCTTATGGTGAAAGTGACCATAGAGGGAAATATTAATGTGGATATTGTCACTAGGTATATGTATATTGAACACATATTGCCTGGCCATGAGGGCTATAGCACCTGTTTATTAGACCCGGGGGACTGTGAGTTACCAGAATCACATGCTATTTCCCTCGGCCTTCGGCCTCAGGAAATAGCATGTAATTCTGGTAACTCACAGTCACGAGGGGGTAATAAACGGGTGCTATTGGCCAAATATAGGCCAGGCAATATGTGTTTTATAATATACCTCATGAAAATCTTGCTCTCTTCTCTTGAGGTTGGCAGACGACATCGTTCGAAGCTGCCATTTTGACCTTGCTGTGAACTTTTAATGTGTATATTTTCACTAGGTACATGTATATGTATATTTCCCCTTATAGTGAAAGTGACCATAGGGAGAAATATTAATGTGTATATTTTCACTAGGTACATGTATATGTATATTTCCCCTTATGGTTTAAATGACCATCGGGAGAAATATTAATGTGTATATTTTCACTAGGTACATGTATATGTATATTTCCCCTTATGGTTTAAATGACCATAGGGAGAACTATTAATGTGTATATTTTCACTAGGTACATGTATATGTATATTTCCCCTTATGGTTTAGATGACCATAGGGAGAAATATTAATGTGTATATTTTCACTAGGTACATGTATATGTATATTTCCCCTTATAGTGAAAGTGACCATAGGGAGAAATTTTAATGTGTATATTGTCACTAGGTACATGTATATGTATATTTCCCCTTATGGTTTAAATGACCATAGGGAGAAATATTAATGTGTATATTTTCACTAGGTACATGTATATGTATATTTCCCCTTTTGGTTAAAATGACCATAGGGAGAAATATTAAAATGTGTATATTGTCACTAGGTACATGTATATTTCCCCTTATAGTACAAGTGACCATAGGGAGAAATTTTAATGTGTATATTGTCACTAGGTACATGTACATGTATATTTCCCCTTATAGTACATGTGCCCATAGGGAGAAATATTAATGTGTATATTTTCACTAGGTACATGTATATGTATATTTCCCCTTTTGGTTAAAATGACCATAGGGAGAAATATTAATGTGTATATTGTCACTAGGTACATGTATATGTATATTTCCCCTTTTGGTTAAAATGACCATAGGGAGAAATTTTAATGTGTATATTTTCACTAGGTACATGTATATGTATATTTCCCCTTATAGTGAAAGTGACCATAGGGAGAAATTTTAATGTGTATATTGTCGCTAGGTACATGTATATGTATATTTCCCCTTATGGTTTAAATGACCATAGGGAGAAATATTAATGTGTATATTTTCACTAGGTACATGTGTATGTATATTTCCCCTTATGGTGAAAGTGACCATAGGGAGAAATATTAATGTGTATATTTTCACTAGGTACATGTGTATGTATATTTCCCCTTATGGTGAAAGTGACCATAGGGAGAAATATTAATGTGTATATTTTCACTCGGTACATGTGTATGTATATTTCCCCTTATGGTGAAAGTGACCATAGGGAGAAATTTTAATGTGTATATTGTCACTAGGTACATAGGGGAAGGATATTTTACCTCTTTTGATTGTGCCATGTGTGTAACCTGTTGATCTGTGCCATGAGTATAACATTTCATTACATTCTGAATAAATATGATGAACTTCAGTTCAGTGTTATACCGGTATGTATCATAGAAACATCTGTGTGTGTGTGTGTGTGTGTGTGTTGTGTGTGTGTGTGTGTGTGTGTGTGTGTGTGTGTGTGTGTGTGTGTGTGTGTGTGTGTGTGTGTGTGTGTGAACAATTTCAATTGAGAAATGTCAATGATATTGGGTGAGGACAATTTTCCTTTTTTTGACAGGTTCAATGTGTTTTACAGTATCATGGAAACATGTGTGTGTGTGTGTGTGTGTGTGTGTGTGTGTGTGTGTGTGTGTGTGTGTGAACAACTTACACAGATTGCTTTAATATTTGGTAGAGATGTTACTTATGATGTCTCGTGAGAATGTTGCTCAAATAAACATTACACCACAGGTTTGAAATTTGGGTCATAAAATGTGAAAAGTGCACACTTTATGAATAAACAACCATGAATGACATCTCAAAACATTCTAAACCAAACATTTTCTATGTATCATTTCATTTCAGGAGGGAGCTCCTTCCAAAGTGATCCAGACCACAATTCCTCAGCAGTACCAGGTAGGAACATATATACATGACTCTGGATTTCTGTTATTTTACTTTGCATATATAATCATCACATATCTTACTGTATGTAAGATTTGACCGTTATTCTTGTATATACAAGACTAATATATTCTTGATTCATGGAATCACACAATAACACAGATGTGAACACTAAGGAATAACTTACCTGTAACTTAGTTTAACTTGATCATGAAAGCCAGGCTCTATACTATCCATATTGATGCATTGCTTGGTTGTAACAATTCTGTTGTTTGTATATATATGTTGAATGTTGCACATATGTACTGGAGTGTATGTATATGATGTACATTTGTTTGTGTTATTATGACCAATAGAATAATTTACATTGAATTTCGTTTCAGCCACCAGAGTCTCAGCTCAAACTATGTGTGATTCAATAGGCAAAGTTGATGGTAAGTACAGGTACTTCAGCTTTGATAACATCACCACTACATACTTAAGTCCAGTTTACCTGCATCCTTCTCACACACAGATGACACTTATTGTCTACATAGATTTATCAATAACCGCCTATCTTATTTTACCAAATGACTTCAGCATGTGAAATCTAGTGCTAACCACCATCTTATCCATTGTATAACTCCATATATTTGTATTGCATACTCAGTGTTTGGGTTATAGTTTATACACAATATGACAAATTACCTCAATGCACAATTGAATTTACTGATATGTTGCAATATTTCTGAAAATTTAAAGCTTATCCTTAAATTCACAATTTTACAATAATTTCCACATTTAAGGGAACATGGAAAAATTTTGCTCATACATGTCTGTATTATCCATTCTATACTACTACAGCAGTTCTGGAACATATCTTATTTTTTGCAATAATTTATAGTGACATCAATTGTGCACATTGATCCCCATTTTGTTTCTTTACATTTGGTAGCGCCATATCTTATTCACTAAGGAGACACTTCCCGGTGACATATAATGTGAATGTAATGACTTTTAATTTCCCATATCATGTAATGGGGAGATATTGACATAGACATATGATAAGTCTTCATATCCACACCCAAGAGAACAAACCCACCACAGTTTACATTTCAGACTTTAGACAGAAATGCAAATTTTAGACAGAATGTGAATATCACTCATCACAACGTTCACATTCCTAAAACATACCCTCACTGAATTTTAGTTTAATCGGTCTAGTAGTTTTTGAGTTTTGATTTTTAGAAAAATGTATTATGCTAATTTTTATACCAGATAGGCCAGTGTATCACCATTTTTCTTCATATCCAAACCACATGAACATACCTTCAAAATATTTCAGCTTAATATGCCCAGGTAATTTTTATTTGAGACTTCTAACCCCAAAAGCATATTTCAAGACCTAATATATTTTGGTTTTTCACATTCACTAGAAATATCAACAGCAAGTGTAAGCAAGATCAGTTGATCTTTTTGTAACAAAAATCTTATTTTTTAACCCATATCCCATACATGTAATGTGATCAACTAGAAACCATAAGTGATGTCCTCACCAACTATCAAAACAATTGGCCCAATGACTTCTTGATTTTAATAAGTGGTAGTAGAAATATGTACCTTAGCTATAATACTTTGGGGAAGTTTTGAAATTACCACCTGCAGAATACATGTGAAATTCTAGTCAATAATGCAATTATAATTACTTTACCTTTATTGCAGTTGGGGATCTTGGTGCTTCTAATAAAACCAATAATGGACAGCCCAAATATCATACTTTCAAGACAAATGCTGGTAAGGACAATTATTTTTCTTTTCTTTTTGTGTTTACCGGTAATGAGTAATGCATTGCTGCTGACATTAATCGAAACTACTCAGATTTTAACATTTAATTTAGTATGTATTTGCATACTAAGTAAATATGGGTTCATAACATTAGCAAGTTAACTAGGTATTTGATAAGCAAATATATTCCTTTATGGCAAAAACAAAAATGCTCAACGGGCAACTAAACCCAACATATTGGGCAGGTAGGTCAATTTTAAAAAAAAATAGTAATCATGATATAGGAAAAAAATCCAAGTTGATTTTATTCACTCATTTTAATTTTATCACTTGAAATATCAATAAATTTCCAGTTGTACAGTTTGGAAATGAACGCAAATTTACTGTTAAACTAATTGTGTAGCTCCTCTTGAAATGTTAAGACCCACCAAATGAAACCCTAGAATTATTTTAGCCACCCCTTCTATTAGCTACACTACAGTGGATATGTGCAATTAAGATGTGGTATGCATTAAAAACCGTGATAACCAACTACATTACCAGTCAGAACAAGATTACTTTTCATATGCAAAGGAGATGTTTGTTGAACCGCAGGGAGCCCATGAACCATGTTAGAAACAAACAGCAAATAAACAAGAAAACAGGAAAAATAACATAAATAAACAAAACAAAAACAAAAAAACCTGCTGTCATGCAGTAAACTAAGTTAGAGCCCAGTGTTCTTTCTCTGCAAATTTATAACTCTAATCTTTTGCAAATCATTTTTTTTAGTCAGCATTTGCTTAGTTTTCTCAGGAAAGTTACAATTTTTTTCAAACTATATATAGAAAGACAAGGACAGTTTTAACACAAAAAGAATTTTTTTTTTGCATCAGAGATCACTACAAAAATCAATCATCAGATCTATAGTAGAGCTCTAAATTTGTTACCTGATTAGTTGAAGTAAGTCCAATAGTGTGTCCTGTCAGTGTTGAAAGATATGTGCGTTGAATGAAGATTTGAATCTACTGCCATTATGTATATGCCAGTATGTTTACAATGGTTTGTTTTGGTACATACCATCAACACAAAATAATACCAAACTGGGGACATTATTTTTTTAATGTGCCACACAGTGTCACTGTTCAATTCATAACTTTGTAGCCAAATTGGGCTACCATTTGCATTATTTAGTGGTTCAAAGTCAAACATTGGTAGTTTTTAGATGTGGGACTACCTAAAGATGCCATAGACATTCCATGCAAATGACCCCCCTAGGACTTTTTAGGTTGCACACAATTGTACACAATGTTTTGATAGTGATCATTTTACACCAAAACAGGTGGGATATGGTCTCATCTACAAGTATATAATTATGAAATATTGAATTTTAACTTACATGAATGTATGATCAGTACCTTTACCAAGAAATTGGGGAAAATTGGTATGAAACACATTTTTGGTCAAAAAAGCATGTGAAATTTATTTTTTTGATAAATACAAGGATTACATTTACAATTGGAAATTAGCTGTAAAAATTAATAGACAGATAGTATGGGTGTTGGGTAAAATATTTATCATGTTTACAGTAAATACAAACAAATTTGCATACACAAATACTGCATACATGTGAGTCTGGCAGCATAATGATACGTCTCACAGACGACTATATCAAATACTTCGTTTGTTTAAAGAAATCTGATGAAAGACAATGATGTAGATCCTGCCACATTATCCTGCCATAACGTCTTTATCAGTTCATGTAAACCAACACGTAGGAGTGATGGATCATACAGCATTGGCATCTGTGGTTTGTCATCGGCAGGATCGCGCGACCTGCCATTGACAACCTCACGGTGTCACAAGGTTTAATTAATAATGGAATATCCCCAATCAATTTCTTATTCGCACTGGGTTAAAAAGTACATAGCCACCATTTGCAATAACTCTTTTTTTGTTTAGTTTTTCTGTTAAGAGCAGAAGTCCATATATATATATATCTATATATATATAACACTTAAACAGGATATTGTTTCTTCTCATTATTATTTACAGGAAGAGGACAAGTTCGTGAATGTTTGAATGCGAACACAGACTTTGGGCATGATTTACCAACAACCTCTACCAAGCTGATGAATGAGATAAGAAAAGGAAAAAAATGATGAAAAAAGACTGAAACAAAAAGCAGTGGGACTAACATTGTCTGACCATGGACATAAGTAGACTGAATTCTCTCAAATTTGGATCAAGGAAAATAGCGCCAATGGTGTTGAAGCACAACTGTATTGTTTTTTAAAACATCTATTCATACATGAGCCATGTTAGGTTATATGTTTTCATTTCCTGAATGACTATCGAGTTGCCTATCCAACATAGTTGTAATCTATGCAATTCATTTGACTTTTATTATTGATGTGGTCTTGTATTATGGGTGTGGTCTTGTTGCTTGGCATATATTTTCATCAATGTTTCGAATGTTTATTCATTAGTGTAACAATTTGCGACGTTATCTTTATGAAATATGCTATCATTTCAGAGCTCAAAATTCGTGTTTTTAGTCCCTGCTGGACGCAGTCCGGGACGGGAACTTATGGATTGGGGTCCATCCATCCGTCCGTCCGTCCAGAGCTGTTTCTTCGAGATGCCTGGACTGTTTTTTTTTCAAACTTGGTACAGGGGCAACATACAATGGCATACATATGCATGTTAATTTGTTTCATGCTACAATCCAATATGGCTGCCTAACAGCTATTTTGTTTGCAAATTTTCCATGTCCAAAGCCATAACTCAGACATGCTTGAATAGATCTCATTCAATATTGGTATTAGGACAGTGTTCTATGACATACATGTGCATAATTATTTTCATCATGATACTATCCAATATGGCTGCCTGGCAGCCATATTGTTTGTGATTTTTCCATGTCCAAATCCATAACTCAAGACGTGCTTGCACAGATCTTATTCTAAGTTTGTATTAGGACAGTCTTCTATGACATACATGTGCTTATTCATTGTTGTCATGATACTGCTACTACTGCCACCGAACGAAAAAAAACCTAGTAATAATAGTAGTATTACAGATGTACGGGTTTGTCAATCATTAAAAAGTCACCGTCTGCAACTTACCGCCGCAATTTGTGTACATTATACTCACTACTACTCACTCACATGTTTTACTCTATTGTTATCTGTGATAACTGTTACGTCATTCATAAATGTCGGCATGATGATTTAACTTACGGCCGTAATTCACATAATTTTCTGGAACATTCTTCTCCTCTTTTCAACCAGTTAACAATTCTCGACGTGTTTAAGTTACACAAGTATTTAGTAGGTGTTTTTGTTTACGATTTAATACACAATAATTTACCACACTCTATAACCGATTATTGCTCGCTGTTTAATTATGAATACAATACACGACAGAAGGCTCAGGGCAATTTGTGTATTCCGCCAGTGAAGACATCAGTTGGACAACAATCAATATCATATACAGGTGTTGTGAGTCGTAGAGTTGAACGGTATAAGTATGGATAGTTCTAACGTTGCACTCTAGCACTTACACTCTCATACTCTCGTACGGGATCGTTCAAGTCCAAGTCGGGAATTAGTCACGACTGAGAAGAGATTACGTATATTTTGTATTAAACTGATAATAAATAAATCTTTTCCAGTAAAAAAATGACTTCGTGTTTGTGTTTAGTGAGTATAATGTATGCAAATTGCGGCGGTAAGTTGTCGACGGTGACTTTTTAATGAATGACAAACCCGTACATCTGTAATACTAGTTTTTTTTTCGTTCGGGGGCAGTAGTCTGGGGGGCAGTTGTTCTTCAGGGGCAGTTGTCCGGGGGGCAATTGTCCTTCGGGGGCAGTTGTCCGGGGGGCAGTTGTCCGGGGGACAATTGTCCTGTTACCTATTAGCACAGTGTTCTATGACATACATGTGCCTGTTCATTGTTATTGTGATACGATCCAATATGGCTGCCTGGCAGCCATTTTGTTGGGCAAATTTTCCATGTCCAAAGCCATAACTCACACATGCTTTAACAGATCTCATTCAAAGTTGGTACTAGGACAGTGTTCTATGACATATGTGCATATCCATTTTCGTCGTGATACGATCCGATATGGCTTCCTGGCAGCAATTTTGTTGGCACAGTTTTCATGTCCAAAGCCATAACTTAGACATGCTTTAACAGATCTCATTCAAAGTTAGTATCAGGACATTGTTCTATGACATATGTGCATCTCCATTTTCGTCGTGATATGATCCAATATGGCTGTCTGGCAGCCATTTTGTTTGTGAATTTTCCATGTCCAAAGCCATAACTCAGAAATTCTTTAACCGATCTCATTCAAAGTTGGTATTAGGACAGTGTTCTAGGACATATATGTGCATATCCATTTTCGTCGTGATACGATCTGATATGGCTTCCTGGCAGCAATTTTGTTGGCACAGTTTTCATGTCCAAAGCCATAACTCAGCCATGCTTGACCAGGTCCCCACACCCCCCCCCCCCCACCCCCGTAGTTGACCTATCCTTTATTGTTGAATGGTTTATTCCATCATGTCATCTTGAAGAGTAGGCATGTTCGATGTCCAACGAGCAGAACCAACATATCTAAGTCTGTTTGATTTAGGTTCACAAGTGTTGATGCTTGATCAGAGTAGTGATATCAAGAAAATGACAACATAAACTGCCTGTTCATTAAATCCAATCAGAGCTGGGACTATGTCATTGTCAATGATTTGTTTCTTGGTAGCCCAGGTGGGCTACCATCATCTGAGATTGGTAGCCCAAGAGCAATGGTTGGTAGCCCATATGCATGTGTCCCTATAGTGACCCATACATCCAAAAATGTTCATCTCGGTTCCCTTCGTCAAGTATGGCATCAAATAAGATGTTAAGTGTGACCTCTCACAGGTCCTATAGTCAAGTTGTCATAGTTTCATTAAAAACTTTGTTGCCCAATTTGGCTACCACCATAATTTGGTAGCCCAGAGATGCACATTGGTAGTCTGTGGATGTGAGACTACCCGAGTTTTAAGCCCTGCATTTAGCTATTGCTATGGGTGGGGTCATATTTGCATTTATTTTTGAATGTTTACTCAATTACTTACAAGATGATATCATTATTTGACCAAATGTACTCCCATTTTATTGTTTCTAAGGGCGTGGTCATGGTTGCTAGGCATACTTGCATACACTATTTGAACGTTTGTTAACTTGTCTATTTTCATTAATATTTCAAATGTTTGTTCATTGGTGTAAGAATTTGCGATGTTATCTTTATGAAATATGCTACCATTTAGCTGTTGTTATTAATAATAATAATAATCTTTATTCCCAGAAATATATAACAATTCTACAATATATGAAGTATTCAACTTGGGAAAGGGAGACGAAAAATAGTTGTCTTTGCAACTAGTCGAGTCCGTCCCCTTTTACAATCTTAGGGATTAGGAATTACTAATTACTGGGGCTGCTGGTCAAATTGAGTATATTGCAATATTCACAGAATAGAAAACAATCATACATTGTATAAATATAGGTGGACAAAAAAACAACAACAACCAAACAAACAAATATAAAGAAACAACAAATGACCTACTTAAATATACAGACAAACGGTAATCATTCTCTATGAATATGAAGTATAACTAGTTTACAATGATTGGAGATAGTTTTGGAACTCTGTTTGAAAATTACTTCTGCTATTTATGTTGCGAATGTTGTAAGGGACACAATTCCATAGTTTAGCACCTGAATACTTGACAGTGAACTGACCAGTCCTATGGTTTGCTTTTGGGATGGTAAGGTCGTTTCTGGCGCTCTGTTGTGTTGTGAAGGAGTGTTTAATGGGAGTGAAAAAATCCTGAAAGGTATCCGGTAATCTGAGTTGCAAAACGTCATGAATGATAACGACAAGCTGTATTTTGTGCTGTTTGAAAATGTCAAGAATATTCAACCTTTTAAATAATGGCCCCGAGTGAGCACATCAATGACTATCTGTTATGGTGCGCACTATTCTTTTTTGAATTAAAAATATTTCATTCAGGTATGTCGGACACGTGTTACCCCACACTTCGAGACCGTAGGTGATATGGGGCAGAACAAAAGCATTATACAATAGTACAAGTACATATTCTGGAACCGTGTGACATAACTTATAAAACACACATTCATTCTACATGTCATTCTACTAATTTTCTTTTTCACCTCAGCTATATGCTGCTTCCAAGACAGCGTATTGTCAATGTTGACCCCAACAAAAGGTGAACTTTTAACTTCATCTAGTGAGACCCCCTTAAATTCAAGGGAACCAATCAATACTTAAGATTGTATATTTTGTCTTATTTGAATTGATCGTCAATTTATTGGCATCACATCATTTTCTATTGGTGGGTCAAGGTCGATAGGGATATTTGCATGAATTTTTTTATGTTTACTGAATAGCCTACAAGATGATATTGTTATTTGACCAAAATGTACTCCAATGTTTTTGCTATGGGTGTGGTCATTGTTGCTAGGTATATTTGCAAACACATTATTAATCTTTGTTCACTTGTCTATTTTTATCAATGTTTGAAATGTGTATTCATTGGTGTAAGAATTTGCGATGTTATCTTTATGAGATATGGTACCATTTAGCTGTTGCTATTGGCCAAAATGTACTCCCATTTTGTTGTTGCTAAGGCATATTTGCATACACTTTTTGAATGTTTGTTCACTTGTCTATCTTTGTGAAATACAGCTCTGTTTGGATGTTGCTGTGGACGTGGTCATGGTTGCCATGGTATTTGAATATTTTTAATGAATTTGTATTCAATTGCCCACAGAATATCATTATTTGACCAAAGTGTACTCCCATTTAGAAGTTGCCATTGGCATGGTCATGGTTGCCAGTGCCAATTATAAAAAATTTGAACAACATCTGCAAAATAACACTTCTAGAAACATCTCACCAAGTTCCAGTGTCACTACCCAAGCCCTCATTTGCATATCACTGATAGTAAGAGATGTTGACATGTGATATACATTTAAAAATTGCCAATAACAATATCAGAGAGTTAATACATCACCTAGCCCATCGGGCTTATTAGTCACTATAAAATTGAATACCTAGTAGAATCAACAGTGAAATAAAAAGTGGGATTCGTCCTCAATTTTAATCTGTATTACAAAACACACAGCGGCGAGCTTGAAACACCTCACCTCTAAAACGACCTGTTTCGATCCTGAGTGGAGGAATTTGAGTGGATAACTGATAGTTATAGTACACATCAGAGAACATGTACTGTTTTTATTTGGACAGTTTTGGTTAACCTGTCTGTTATTTTGTCCGAGGCACAGCTGAGGACTAAGTAACTGATGGGTTAACCAAAACTGTTTGAATAAAAACTGTTAATGTCCGAGGACGTGTACTATAACGACGTTATACTTAGAGTTTGACGAGTTTTTAGGTTTTTCACCAGAAAGTCAACCTAGGTATCTGAGCTCTGTTATGTAACCTCTCACCATTGTTATGTTAATTACAAAATTCGCTATAGAAATCCCATCCAGCATTTCTCGGCTAAATAATCTGAATTTCCCCCAAACGTTTAGCGTGAAATCCATGAACCCAGAAGGATTCGTTCTGTATCAAAACGACAGTCCCAAATCAAGCAGTATTTCCATTTTCCTCATCCACAGTTCTTATTAACCCTGTAAACATACGCATTGTCAAGTCAATGAACAAATGATATCTGGAGATGATATCTATCTCACTTTGTAGTGAAGTAGTTAGAGAACGTACCTTTGGATAGATGAATAGGTACATAACTAGAGGTACTGTGTTTGAGACCCATTTAGGTAAAGTCGATTTTTTACAAACACTTTACTGAGAGACAGGTGCAAAATTAGGTGCGGTAGCACATGTTGATTGCATTTGAACAGTGACAAGGTAGGGAGTGGGCCATAGCCAGTTACATTCATGGATTAACGGTATGCGGATACTTCCTTTGTGTCTGATTAAATAAACATAGTGTCCAATTAACTAAAAGAAATGTATGATTAACTAAAAAAAAAGTGTTCAATTAACTTAAAGTGTACGATTAACTAAAAATAGTGTACAATTAACTAAAAAAAGTGTACGATTAACTAAAAAAGTGTCCGCTAAATGAAATTAGGAGCACAGTTGAAACAATGGCGATGAGTTGGAAAGGAGTACAACAATTTTAAAACAAGTTTCAAATTCAGTGAAAATAACATAATGTCTAATTTTTGTCAATTGTTTTTTTCAGGGTTGTTGGCCCAAAGCCAGGCTTTTTCTTATTGTTGTAGTTGCCTTAATAATGGACAGCAAGTTGTTAAAATAAAATGAATAATAAATGAAAAGAATTTCCCATACTGTTGTCAGAAATTTTGAAATATTGTGTTCATGTGTGCATGTCTTGTGTGTGTGCGTAGTATTTCTTAAAGACAGTACTTGTCTGTGCGTGTGTGCATGCATGTGTGTGTGTGTGTGTGTGTGTGTGTGTGTGTGTGTGCATGCCATAGTATTTCTTAAAGACAGTAATTATCTAACATAACCTTTCCACAAAGGATACATGTATTATGGTAACGTGTGAGAATGAACAAAATCACGACAAAACAGAGAAAATATGGGTATTACTATGTCTAGATATATTTTGCCAACAAATCAGCTCTCTAGTTATTCTAAGTGGAGGTTGCTATTATTTGTTGTTCTCATATGATTTAATATGGGGTTGCGCACACCCAGAATTTTATAAACAAAAACAATTTATGGTAAATTAAATGTGTCTGTGATCACTAAAAAGAATTATGGATATTCTCAGTAAATCTTCAAAATTTCCCCCTAAGGGCATATAAAGTCAAATATTTTCACCCATTCCTAGGGGGAAAATTGAGCACATGTAGTTCCCTTAAGGACCTTCCCCCTATTGTAGCTCCTGGGGTTAAAATACCTTAAGGGGAAATTTTTGGAGGGCTAGAAAGTATATATCTTTTGTTATTTATTTAAATATTATATAAATGTCGATATCTGTAATGACTACCTAAATGTTAGTTAACTGAACAGTAACATTATGAATTATTCTTTTCCTTATGATTTTACAAGCAAATAAATAAAATTTCCCCCTATGGTTGACTTTTTTGGCATTTCCCCCTATGGTTGAATCTAGGTATATATATATATATATATATATATGTAATTTATAAACGGTGTGTTAAGAGATTGGCAGAATTTGCGGGTTACATTAAAAAATGTGGCTATATAAGCGAAATTAGCAATCAACAGATCGCCTGGCCTCCATTCAACGCCGCTCAGTTTTGCTACAATACCAACCTTAGACATCTACTGTTCGTATTCCCTTGAATACCACTTATGATGCCCGTCAACCTAATCTCAGGAAAGTTAGTACAGAAAACCAACATATTCTTAATACATCATCAAGAATAAGTAAATTCATGCCACAACCAGCCATCATCGTATACCGTAAACCAGCTACAGTAGGTGTAATTTTACATCAGAACAAACTTAAACACGCCAAATCCAACCAGATAACATGGGCTGCAAACCTTGTAAAACTGCAAGATGTAATTGTTGCTCTATTTTACAAAATACCAAAAATTCAAAGCCACAGCCACTGGTAAAATATTCCCCATCAAAGATGACGTAAACCGCAAATCCAGTAATGTGATTTACGCCCTCACCTGCCGGATATGCAACATACAGTATATCGGGAAAACTACACAACCATTCCACAAACGCCTTAATGGTCATCATGCCAACATCAGGACAAACAAAGCAGACAGGTCTCCATACGTAGTACCGCATTTCAGGACACCGGGATATTCTCTACAAGACAACGCTCTTACAGCTACAATACTATGCCTTATTCGAGGTTTTGATACGAACACTACTAAACAATTAGAAAGTCTATGGATTAATAGAGCTGGAACCTTACATCCCCACGGACTTAATGACTATGAACCATCTGGCATACAAAACTAACTATGTTCTTTATTTACCTTTTAATTTATTCTACATACCCCTTTGATCACATGACTGTGTCTTCCTTTTGTTCGGACATGCGCAGTTCATTTGCTAGCTTTCATGTGTTGGTAATAGCTTGAAGAAGGTGTACTAGACGCACCGAAACGTTACTTGTTAGTAATTTACCTTGGGATTGGAATTAGGGCTGACTTTGTACACTACCTGTTCATCAAGTCACTTTATGTATACTTATATATATATATATATATATATATATATATATATATATATATATATATATATATATATATATATATATATATATATATATATATATATATATCCACTGACACCACCACAAGATCTAGTTTGTTTACCCTGAAGAAGGCACAATTTGTGTATTGACGAAACGTTGATACTATTAAAGATCGTCTGAAGTTTGTAGTAACTGGTTGAATACGTCCATCATTTACTTCACAATGTGTCAACATTTTGATGTACTCTCGCCCACTTCTAATGACTTCAATTGTCGTAGTTGGACGGAGTTTATTTCTTGGAACAATGTATGTATGTATGTATGTATGTATGTATGTATGTATGTATGTATGTATGTATGTATGTATGTATGTATGTATGCGTGTATGTGTGTGTGTGTGTGTGTATGTATGTATGTATGTATGTATGTATGTATGTATGTATGTATGTATGTATGTATGTATGTATGTATGTATGTATGTGTGTGTGTGTATGTATGTATGTATGTATGTATGTATGTATGTATGTATCATCATACTTGGGTTTATGAGTACATGTTTGTGCTAGGAATGTGTTTATCGATATTACAATATAGAAATAAGTCATTTTATGCCATGCATGGTTATTCTAATATATCATAAATATTTGTGCGATTGATTGGACTACTTATTTATTAATATTACTCATCAGCTGTTTCGCAAGAGTAACGACGTTTCATTACGTAGTCGTGTCATGCAAGTTCACTTGCCATATTAGCTGCGCACGACGTCTTAAAGGAGCTGTTTATTTCACCTTATGGTTAACGTCAATCATCTTAAAAACCACGTTAAGGTTATTTATCAACATTTCTACGAGTATCGACGACCGACATGTACGGAAAAGAGATAATTGTGAAAGAATTTCAGTGACATACAGTCATATATATCGGTTTGCATGACGAACAATTAACCGTTACGCATCTGAAGCCAGTGACCTGTACAAGTGGATATTGTGTTCCAAGTACCTGCTCGTACGTACGTGCCGCTTAATTCATCAACATGTCGGACGGCGAGTACGGCGAAGACGAAGTGTCTTTATCGAACGTGGCCGCAACTACGGGAGGTTGCTTACGGAACACCCTGCACGTAGTAGGCCTCTGTCATGGCGAAGAGCCAAGTTAGTATAGTACATTATGATCTTTCACTTTTAATAATGAGGTCGAGAAGGGAAATGATTACGGCATTAATTCATCATAATTTTCTCACGTCTTTCTTTGACATTATTTCTCCATCACCAATCAGCAGTCGTGTTTCACTTCGGCATGCTTTGCAGTTTGTCTGTGTGTTGATAAGCATACTGATGTTTACGATAACGTCATTAAACATTTCACTAAACATTACATTGACACTCTAGGATAGATGCCCTTCAAAGGGGCAAGCTATCGCTATGACCGTCCTCCTTTTTATACTGTAATTTTCCAGTTAATTTTTTCCGCCATCTTTGGGGCCATGTCGTGTATGACCGTGGCGCGTAAATGTCTGTCGAGTCGGATTTCAACGAATAAAATGATTGATAGAGGTGAACTTTTGTTCTCTGCAGTGCTCAAGACTGAAATGGAGCTGCATGAAGCAGCAAGGATGGGTGACTTGTACCAAGTTGAAACTCTTATCGATCAGGGGGTCAACGTCAATGCCATGAACGAGGTGAGCAACATCTTATTTTTTTCTATTGCATTACTTTGCCTACTTAGATTTCGGCTTATCAATGCATCGTAAACTCGACTGATTGCACATTCAGTGGCAGACGAACTAAGATGCGCAGGTGTTCACCCACACATCTCGTCATAAATATTCATCACGTGATAATTAGATGATAACGTAAGTTGCATTACTAATCTTCAGCTCTCTGTACAATATTGAAATCAGTTATATCTTTATTTGATAGCGTCTTTTACCAAAAATAATAAAAAACGGGGAAATTGAAGAGATCGGGAAGATTGAATTCGTAGAACTTAAGATCACATTGTCTTCCATGTTAGTGAGATTTCCGTGGACCCGGTGTACATTTAGACGATATTTTAATAACAATATTTAAAAGAAATGTTAAAACCTGTTTATTATTCATGATGGCAATGACTTTCTTTCTATTTTGAAAAGAATAATGAATCAAAAGAATAACGTTGTGAATTAGAAATAGAGCATTAACTAATGATAATTTTACATAGTTTTACCTTAAAAAAATAAATACATCGTCCAGAAAGTGACACCTTGTCAAAGCAAGTTAAACCACACATTTCCCCAGAAAGCTTAAATTTGGTCAAAATAGGTGCGATTCGAGCATTTTAAAGCTTTCTTGTGCTTAGTAAACAGGTCGTGTTTAGTTGGTGATAAATATTCGGTGTTGATTTGTACAAGTAGTAACGCTAGGTGCAATCGCACTCTTGAGATTTGACAATGGCCATGGCGTATGAAATATTAAATGCAATAGAAATTAGAAATCCAGCCAGTAAGCTTTGTACAGTGAAAATAAAAGAATAAACTGACACTTTGAAATTATTGAGAGATGGAATTTTTCCAGTGTGTCTAATTATTGAGGCTTAGATTTTGATCAAATCTATTCAGTACACTGTTACATTTCATCTGACACTGCATTTACTAACCTGGGAATTGCAAGCCACCCTAACATCATCAATTCTAATACAAACACTCTCTATGTCACTATCTAAGCCCATTGTACGTACTGTGAATTCCAAAACCATTAAACTGTTGACGTTAGGCGCCTGCAGTAGCCGGATAAAAAACAGGGGAATTCACTGTCTTTCAATACTGTATCTTTCACTTTTAAAGGGGCCACTCTGCATCTCAATACAGAAACATATTAAAGTTTCATTAAATATAAAAGCAAATGTGGAAACAACCGAATTTACCTATTTCATAGATTCACATGACATACATACATACATACATACATACATACATACATACATACATACATACATACATACATACATACATACCTACATACATGCATGCATGCATACATACATACATACATACATACATACATACACACACACACATACATACATACATACATACATACATACATACATACACACACACATACATACATACATACATACATACATACATACATACATACATACACACACATGCACGCATGCATGCGTACGCACGCACGCACGCACACACATACGTACATACATACATACATACATACATACATACATACATACATACATACATACATACATACATACATACATACATACATACATACATACATACATACATACAGAGGCACACACACACAAACACACACACACACACATAAGTCTTATCGTTGTTTTTGTTCTTAAGGGATGTATACAATTATTGGCTTTATTGAATTACAGCAATCATAGCAGGCTTTTCATGGCGTTCACTATTTAAAGTGCTATAGATCCAGTGACAAGATTTTCGTTGTTTAATTTTAACCGTTTACAGAAAGATCGGACGGCACTACACCTAGCTGCTGGTCAAGGTCACGTGGAAATCGTCAAGACATTATTGGACGCTGACGCTAGAGTTGATGCTGAGGACAAGGTATGTGTACACAGTTACCCCATCAGTACACAACCCTTTGATACAACTTACATAGCCCTTTGACATAACGTACACAACCCTTTGACATAACGTACACAACCCTTTGACATAACGTACACAACCCTTTGACATAACTTACACAACCCTTTGACATAACTTACACAACCCTTTGACATAACGTACACAACCCTTTGACATAACTTACACAACCCTTTGACATAACTTACACAACCCTTTGACATAACTTACACAACCCTTTGACATAACGTACACAACCCTTTGACATAACTTACACAACCCTTTGACATAACTTACACAACCCTTTGACATAACGTACACAACCCTTTGACATAACTTACACAACCCTTTGACATAACTTACATAACCCTTTGACATAACTTACACAACCCTTTGATATAACGTACACAACCCTTTGACATAACTTACACAACCCTTTGACATAACGTACACAACCCTTTGACATAACGTACACAACCCTTTGACATAACGTACACAACCCTTTGACATAACGTACACAACCCTTTGACATAACGTACACAACCCTTTGACATAACGTACACAACCCTTTGACATAACTTACACAACCCTTTGACATAACGTACACAACCCTTTGACATAACTTACACAACCCTTTGACATAACGTACACAACCCTTTGACATAACTTACACAACCCTTTGACATAACGTACACAACCCTTTGATATTAATATCAATGTGATTGCTTAATGGTCATACCATTTTAAATCTAGACAACATATTATATACATCTTACATTCATTTCTTATCAATTGTATTCTTAATTGAACGATTTGACGTGGAATTGTAACAGTGTTGTGATAACACTGAACATATTACAATTTCATGATAAAACAAGCTAATCACGAACTTGGTTTGCGCCTTCAGTTTGGTATGAATGCTTTACTTTGGTCAGCTTGGTTTGGAAAGCAAGAGGCACTGCATGCATTGGTTGTAGGCGGAGCTCGAATTAAATGCGAAAATAAGGTAAGAATTTCCCATCAAGTAACACGCTAACGTTAATCTTCTTTCATTGTAATTACCAACACATCTACCAAAAACCAAAAATTTTGAAAGTACAGAAGATAAAAATATTTGACGAATTACATAGAAGGGCAAGGGGACAAGAGTCAAACATGGTTGAGGAGACGTAGAGAGAATATACCAGTTAAACTATTGGAAGAAGAATTAGTCTAAGACGAGAATGATGCTTAATAATAAAATAGCATCTATAAGTTGTTTTGATATCCAGTTAGAAATTATTTCATCAAAAACACTTTTTGAAAGCAAAGTTGTCTTGTCACTATCCGATCTATTGTAGCAAGGACTTGGTCTTCTCCACTGTGCCGCCCTTCGAGGTCACATCAATGTTGTCAAATATGTAGTAGAACAGTTGATGGAAGACGAACCAATGAACCCTGATAAAATCCTAACACTGGATGATAAAGAAGAGAAGGTGAGAGATGACAATGATAAGGTTTCAGCATGATAAAATTGATATTAGTGTAAATGGGAGGAGAATTGGATCGTATTACCAATAGCGGGATTTGTTTCATTTACATTCATTAAATGATTTACGATAGTGAGTAGATGTACGTTGTGATAGCCA
The DNA here is from genome assembly GCF_964340395.1 of Glandiceps talaboti. Taxonomy (NCBI): domain Eukaryota; kingdom Metazoa; phylum Hemichordata; class Enteropneusta; family Spengelidae; genus Glandiceps; species Glandiceps talaboti. Next base: position 3,206,744 of record NC_135560.1, on the reverse strand, counting down.
TGCTTGCTCGCTTGCTATAATGGCAATTTCACACTTGAAACTGTTCATTGATGTTACCTATAGACCAACAAATAATTTAGCGAATGAAAACCCATGATAAGACCAGTAATATGATGTGTGTATATATATTATATATTTGCACATATCTTTCACAAAATGTCATTAATTTCACACAAAATCTGATAACAGTAGAATTATGTACAATGTTTTACTTGTGTTGTTTTACATTTCCACGCATTCATTCGTTCGTTCACTGGGCATTCACATTGTATGCGTATGCATAGTCATGTGACAGCCCACCCATTGTTAGACGGCGACAACGGAGCTCTCGCCGTGGCGGAAAGGAAAAGTTAGAAAGGTCACTATTGTGTTCACCAATAAGTGAAGCAAAGGTACTCGAGTGAAACAAAGGCTTTGAGGTTGCTGTTCAATTTTTACTAGTACTTCTGTCTAACTTCTAAGTAGATGTTTCCACAGAACAATGACACGTGTGTCCTAAAACTATTGCATTTGCCTGATGTGTAGGATTCTTACTTATAGCATCACCTATTCATCTTGCATTCATCTTTACTAAAAATACACTAACCTGTAACCACAGTTGTTATATAATTATATGTATTCACTGCATGTTAAACACAGTTAGTTGTGAATTCCACGTAGTTTTAATATTATTCTTAGCATCTACACTACTTTACCACGACTATATGACAAGTCCTATACGATGAATTATTGCTAATATACCTTGTTAATATTTTATCATATTCTGCAATAAATATTCCATGTATGGAAACTAATTGCTCAAATCATCATGGGGCGAATTTGAAATGAAAGAAGCCAGACGTGACATCATTCATGGTTATTGCTTGATTTCTAGTACAAAAAGATATAACCCAGACGTTGTAACTGTTAAAATGAACAGGTCATCCGAAAATTTGATACCATAAATCAGTCGCACTAAGGCAGATTTACTTTGAGATAAGTTGACAATCTATCACTACAAATATAGATATTGTACAACGGTGCCCTGTTATATTGTTATCTTTAACTTACTCATATCAAATTACAAAATACATACAAGTTTAAATGTACAGATTATATAGCTATTTACGGAAAGTTTCATAACAAAATCCTTTCAAATAAAACAAAAGCTGCACTTCTAATTATTAGCTAGGTGATCAACTTAAAGAGAATGGTTAATGTAAATATGTATCTATGAATGTTACGTGATCAGCATAGTAAGACGCACACTTCATGTTTTATGCACTGTGTGTCTCTCTTCCTTCCTTTTTACATTGGGTTTAATTTGATGATATGAACTCATTCTAACCACTTACTTACGTATATTGTGATTTTCTTGAATCGAATATTTATTCTAACCGCAAGGAATAGTATTACATTTATTTACACCGACCGTTAAATTTACACCCCATGTTCACGTAATCATATTAGTGTTGAGTAAGGCTAAAAATAAAATATAAATGTGTGTGTTTCCGATAACATGGCCTCAGAAAGTAGGGTAGGTTTGTTGGGATTTTATTTTATTTTATCGTTTTAATCGACCCACAAACAAAGACTAGGCGGTCAAAATACCCCTTGTGATCCATTTTTGGATGAAATATGTACAGACATTGCTGGGGAATAATAACAGACGTTCATGGAGGTCAAGGAGACAAGGAATTTCCTATATATTTTTTAGCGCAACTGAACTCTGAGGTTTAGTAGTGCTATAGGCATGGCAAAGTGTCTGTCTGTCTGTCTGTCTGTCTGTCTGTCTGTCTGTCTGCCTGTATATATATATATATATATAAATATATATATATGTGTGTGCGTGTGTGTGTGTGTGTGTGTGTGTGTGTGTGTGTGTGTGTGTGTGTGTGTGTGTGTGTGTGTAAACAACTTAAAGTAAAAAAAACTGCTGGACCGATTGCTTTGATATTTAGGGACCGGACAGAATTTACGGCAGGGGGGGGGGGGGCCTGGGGAGAAATTATCTCTGACTTGGTTTTTTTCCTGGCCCCCCATCCACTGTGACCAAAATTTCACAGCCCCCCCTTTCAAAAGTATAAAAATTTCATGCCCCCCCCCCAAAAAAAAAAGAAAAAAAGTGCACAATATCCTGTCCCCTACAATAACTAAAAAGAGTACAAATTTTTTTGTTACTGTAGTAGACTGTCGACAGTCGCTCGCGCCTTTTTCCCCCTACGTTTTATCTAAACTCCGATCCGGCGCAACACTAGTCTAATCGCAAACTGATATCGAGGGCCGAAGGCCCGAGTCACAGTGATCGAGGGCCGAAGGCCCGAGCGACTCGCTTGGGCCTTCGCAATTCGGCCCTCGAAATCAGTTTGCGATTATACTAGTGTTGCGCCGGACCGGAGTTTAGATAAAACGTAGGAAAAAAAGGCGCGAGCGACTGTCGACAGTCTGTTACTGTAGCACAACTGTAATATTTCTTTTGGTACTACTATTATGTTACTATTTCAGCCCAAACAACTTAGTAGTTGTAGAGGAAGTTTTTTAGAAAACAAAACAAAATAAAACATTTTGACCATACATGTAATCATACACATGTGGTATAATCTTGTTTATTTCCCAACTAGACACTATAAGTAGTCATCACTTAATACCAAGGCATTTGATGTGGTGGTTTTAACTGTCATTCGCTGATACATACACAGAAACACAGACACAGAGTAAACACACATTCACATGCGTGATTTGTGAAAAACTGTAGTGGGGACATTTGTGGGGAGTATCTAAGGACATCACATCACTTACATAGTGTATTCAAATATCTATTTATACTCATAACACAATAACTATCTAATGTCAGACATTTGTGATGTCATGAAGTGCTAGCAAACTAAGGATTTTATGCACACTGAGGTCTGACAAATATAGCTTTCACTTTCCTACACCAAATGCATTACCAATACATATGTAAATGTAAGACATTTGTGACTTCATGAAAGTGCAAAAAAATTCAGAATGTTGTGGAATACTTAGATGTAATCAATATGCTTTCAGTTCCAAAACCATACATATTTAAACCTATAGTGTCAGGCATTTGTGACTTCATGAAACATTGGCTTGGTTTAGTGAAAGCCAAACAAAATGATGTTTCTCATATAAGTGACATTGCAAGAAGATTCCCACAGAATGAAGTTGTTGTTAGCGAACGACACAGGAAGACAAGGAGAAAGAAGGAAAATAAAAGAAAATTAAGAAGATGGAAAGAGAAAAGAACAATTAGTCAAGCAAAAAGACTGTTGTTAACTGTTTTTAGTGAGCAACTTGTGGATAAGGTTGTAGGAAAATACAGCCAGAAGGCAACTACCAAAGTTAGTGCAAAGTCACAGATGAAAAAACACTTAACACCACACAGACATCTAAATGCTTTACAATATTTAGTACAGATAGATGCATTTGATGATGCTGAGGAGGGAAATAGTTTAATTTCACTGGTTTTAGATAGAAAGAAAGACAAGTCTTGCCTCACATCTTCAGACTCTAGTGAGTCTGAGAGTGAAACTCAAGAATAGAGTCAAGGAAAGAAATAAAACACCTATCTAAATTAATCTGGCCAGACGTTTTTGTATTGACATTTTTCACCAAAAGGTCACTTTTTAATCACATAAATTACAGGTCCTATGCTAGTATATTACCATATATATATATATGTATCCTTGATGGTAATTACACACTGAACCTGTTTCCACAGTGCTAAAATGTATGTATGTATGTATGTATGTATGTATGTATGTATGTATGTATGTATGTATGTATGTATGTATGTATGTATGTATGTATGTATGTATGTATGTATGTATGTATGTATACATATGTGTGTGTGTAAGTGTGTGTGTGAACAACTTGGAGTATATAAGAGTAATTCAGGGTGTATCAAATTAATCTTGAGTAGTGTTTTTATGCTTCACTAAATATGTACATACAAACGTACACACTTCCATTTTAATACATAAATGAAAGTGTAGACATTCAATATTAAAGGCGATATCAAGTGCTATCTCATGCAATGCTAACTTTTCTAACATATTCATTTTTTTCAATGACAAAATATTTCGCGGCCCCCCCCCCCCTCTTTCAAACCATGAGAATTTTCATGGCCCCCCCTTCAAGCCTCCCATTTTTTTCATGGCCCCCCCAATTTCTCCCCAGGCCCCCCCTCTGCCGTAAATTCTGTCCGGTCCCTTAGTGGTCATGTTACTTTGGGTGTCTAGTTGGGAAATTGTTCAAATTAAAATGGTCAGCCCACAGGTGTGTGATTCGGGTGAAAAAATTGATTTTTGGTCAAAAAACTGAAACTCTCAAACTACACGGCAGACTGGCCTGAAATTTGGTGGGAATGTTATTGGGGCGTTTAGTTTAAGAATTGATCATAACACGGTGATCCCATCACCAGTCATATGCAAATCAGGGCTAAAAATTTGTTTGTTTTTTGGTCAAAAGTCTATAATACCAAAAGTACTTTGTTGATTTGGCTGAAATTTCACAGGGATGTTTCTGGGGATGTACAGATCGTATGATATTGATTATATGATAATCCCATTAGCGATATGCAAATTAGGGCTAAACAACCATGATTTTTTGGTGAAATGTCTGTAGGAATATTTAGGCCATAGGAGTGTACAGAAATACTTATGTAATTGGCCCTAGCAACTATGACCACTAGCTAGCAATGGGCAATTGAATAAACATTATTTTAAAATATGCAAATGGCCTTAGAAATAAGATCACGCCCTTAGCAACAGGTAAACAATGACATATAATGCCAAAATAACACAGGTGATGGGAAGGTAAATGAATGAGTATTGCTAAATTGTATGTAGATAGATATGCCTAAAAAGAAGACCATGCCCATAGTAACATTAAATGATCGTGTATGTTGCAGATATAACATCATGGATGGGAAAGCATGGGAATAAATATTCAAAGAATGCAAATATGTCTTGTAACAAGACCACATAATCATTACAGAAAATTAAAGTGTACTGCCAACAGTTGTGCTACAATGCCATTGGCACTTTTATTACTTTACATGTTTAAAAAAATGTCTAGAGTCGAAGACTTAAACTAGGGTCGGTCGTGTTATAGGAAATACGCATTTTTTTTATTTGGCCTTGTAAGAACGTAGTGCTAATAAAAGACTTAGATGCATATACAATTTAAAATGAAACGTGGTTGTACTTTCAATTTGTCTGAGTAGAGGACATGACCATTCATTTGTAGATTTTAAATTTACATTGTATATGTTATTAATTCTCCTGGGTGGATGAACAAAAATTCATTTTACCGACTGTAAACATTACATAAGAAGTGATTGATCTATGGATTCACATGGGTGGGACAAAACAATCCATTTTGCTTACTATCTTAATGTAAGTTGTGTTTATCGTGGATTTAACAATTTAATTTACCAATTGTAAATGTAAGATATGTCTTTTTTGAATGACTAGGGTGGCAGGACACCAATCCATCTAGCTGCTGATCATGGCAGAACGGAGGTAGTCGACTACTTAATGAACGCTGGAGCAGACAAGATGGCTTACTCTAGGGTAAGAAAATACCCGGATCCCAAACAGTCCTCAACATCTTTCCTGATTGCTTTCAAGCTTATCTAACATCACCACAATGAACAATGACGTATTTGAAGTGAAACATGCATGCATGAAAAGTTATATTTGAATCATGAAAGATCAGAAATCGAAACGGTTATCTTGAAATAATTAAAAGCTAAATATAATCACAATTTCGGACACATCAGGGCAGAATAAAAAATGACTGAGACACGGCACACAGACAAATAAACAGACAGGGAGACATACGCAATTATAGCATGCAGAAGCCAAGTTATTGTCCATGAACAGGAAATGTGGATTATGGTCGTTCTACGTCACGACAACCCGTGTCTACGTCACAGATTTTAAGGTGCTCGTAATATGGTAATCGCCATATTTTTTCACAATATTTAGTAAATTATGCTTGAGGTGATACAATTAAGTGCCCTATTATTTTTCTTCTTTCAACTGGAAAATACGAGGGACCTAAGTGTTTGCCACTATTCGTCTATCGACTCGTAGTGACAAGGCCCCTTAGGCCACTCGCATTTTCCTTGGCTGAAGGCAGAAAAACTATTAATGAATCAAAATACATACCAGTGGACAGACATAAATAGAATGTTTTATGGCAACATCTGGTAATAGTGCATCGTTCGCCCTGAAGGATTTGCTTGCCAGGTATGAGACTATCGCTTTCGTAGAAGCAACATGCCCACGTTTTTGGTAAATGGTGCACTGTCCACACACGGCTAATTCTGGGAAGTGTCTTTTATATCTGTGGCGAATACGTATCTTGAAACCTTGCGAACCTTTGTAAGATGTTCTAGTGTAGCGTCTACGATATTTATATTCTCCAAAGACAATCCTTAACGTTTCAACTTTATGCTTGATTCACCTCAATGTCATTACACACCCTGACCTTTAACCTGACCTTACTTTGTGTGTTGTACCTTACAGGACGGCCTGACTGCTCTTCACTTCGCTGCTAAAGGAGGTCACCAAGGCGTAGCTATTTTATTAATCAAAGCCAATGTTGAAATTGACGACAGGGATAATGTGAGTTTGTTTTGTGATATCCTTCAACTCTGGTCGGAACATTGTTACAAGTGCGATCTTAATTACTTGCCTTGGATTCAAGTTGAATATAATTGTCGATGTACGAACTATCTGGACATCTTATCGTCCACTGTTACACAGCAATGTGACTGTTACATAGAATTCCTTACGAAAGAACACCCACTGATTTGATATAAGTTTGTCTTCTTAAAGAGCAGCTACTTTAGGTCTTCTTATGCTAATGAACAAGCCTCGGTTATATTAAGGCATGTGTTTGATTGAGGCGTGACTTTATCTAGGCAATCCTCATTATTGTCAATTGAATGTGGTAACGATTTAATGCAATGTATTGTAATGTATCTCTGGAAACTTATATGAATTATGCAGAGGGTTTGTAATACAGGTGTACTACGGTCCATCGGGAAATCTCGTGTAATCCCACCTTCAACTTCGATCCTTTCCTACTTTCTTTTCTATATAAACTGCTTACAGGAAGGCAAGTCGCCGCTTCATCTCGCCGCTGAGTTCGGACATGCGCACACAGTCGAAACACTTATTCAAAGTGGAGCCGATATTAACGCAGAAACTAGCGTAAGTTCAACTGTCTATTTTGTTTCTGAAATCGCCGTGTTTCAGTGAGGATATATATATATATATATATTTCATAGCTACTTTTTATTGTACCTACCTTTTATGATTTTTTCTTTGATAATCTTAGAAATACGTGTTGTTGAACTACACGCAAACTATTGGTGAAGATACTCCGCCAGAGGTATTCAAATTGTTAAAGCCAGTATTTTCGGTGTCGGTTTTGTCACAATAGTTGGTTTTCATTAAGTTGGTTCGATACCGGTCTGCCGCACTTCATGCGTCACTTAATTTGCATGGGTCGTTGTGGCAAATGCACTGATGGTGAAATGATTGATGACAGTATATTTGGGCGATCGTAATGGAAGTCTAATGAGAAATGTTTTATGACAACTTTACTTCTACATGTATATGTATTTGACACTTGATCGAACGACACAACTATAAACCTGTACGTTAGACAGTATCACAATGTCAACTAATGATGGGAATGCTTTCAGATATTTATCTTTTATGTTAATTATTATGTATGGTTTTAGCAAGAACATTTTAAGTTATTATAAATGGTATTTACAAGTGTCCTACACAATGCTATCTATGGGAATAATCGTCAAGTTTTTGTGGTAGTTTGGAATGGTGACACGGGTCACTTGCATGTACGGTACACGTTTTGGTGATATTTTTGGTACGAAATAATCGATATGTGACCTCAAAGATCTCAAATTGAATTTCTCTGATTTTTTTTCACCTTTCTTCAAAATTTTTACGTCGACAGGAGGCAACAGTAAGTGCGTGATTACACTGTCACTATAAAAGTATCAAGTTTGCTGAATGCCCACTTTATGCTATGATAACTTTCACTAATCTTTCTCCCATTTGTCGAATGAGGTTCTGTCAAAATCTATCTTTTACCGTACTAACAAATCACTTATACTCTTCATTCTGCGTGACTTTTGTTTTGAATTCTGACACCAGCTTGCAGGGACATGTGGATTGAGCAACCCTCAAGTCCACTGTCACGTATTCATGTACGCATGATCCAAGTCGTCATCAAATGCACGTCTCACCTGTACTACACCATACAGAGTCGAAACTCAACTCATCCGGGTGAAAGACACGTGCCCATGCTCCATATCCATCATCAAATGCACTTATATTCCTATCTGTTGTCACCATGGAGAGAATATCAATATTGGTACATACATACAGACAGACAGACAGGCAGGCAGGCAGGCAGGCAGGCAGGCAGGCAGGCAGGCAGGCAGGCAGGCAGGCAGACAGACAGACAGACAGACAGACAGACAGACAGACAGACAGACAGACAGACAGGCATGCATGCATGCATGCATACATACATACATACATACATACATACATACATACATACATACATACATACATACATACATACATACATACATATTGGACATGCCATTTCATATGGATTGTACAATATTTCTGTCTATCACCTATCAGACTTTTATTTTTAAAAAGGTTATATTGTAATGACTCCTCTATTTATGTAAAATGCCTTAGGCTACTACACTTTATAATAGGATATTCTTGTTATTTATATCAAACTTATTACTTGTTTGTCACTACAAGGACGTTATGTAAATTTACAAAATACGGAAAAAACAACAGATGTATACAAATTAAACTGACTTGTTAAAAAAGAGACAACAAGAGATTAATTTGATAAAATGTCAATTAACAAAGATTAGCTATCCAATGCAATAAGTTCAAAATCTAATATAATATCCAAAGTGACCCCCTTCCGTGATCCGCTATTTATTTACAAAACAAATGTGAATATTGATGTTTGCTTTGTTAAAATTTACTGTACATAATAAATATACATTAACGTCTTTGAAGTACCTAACATTATGTAAGTAAGAAGCAAACAAAAAATAAAGATCAAAACAGATTTAAAAAAATACTTAACCTAACATGGAAGCACATTTGGCTTCACGCACGTGACTAAAACTAAATATGCATATTTGCTTCACGCACGTGACTAAAACTAATTATCCATATTTGGCTTCACGCACGTGACTAAAACTAATTATCTATATTTGGCTTCACGCACGTGACTAAAACTAATTATCCATATTTGGCTTCACACACGTGACTAAAACTAAATATGCATATTTGGCTTCACGCACGTGACTAAAACTAATTATCCATATTTTGGCTTCACGCACGTGGCTAAAACTAATTATGCATGGACTTACATGATTTATTAGTAGCACGCAGACTTTTACTGCAAACTTCAAAAACGCATTTTCACAATGATTAAACCAAATGGTAACTAATACTTTTCCTTTTTTCACTCTCTGGTGGTTACACTTGACAACAAACTACACAATAAAACCATTTACAAGAAGGTCAATTGCAGTAGTTGATATATTTGTTTTATTTGTAATTATTTTTCCACCAGAAAGAGATGAGTCCACTCCACTTTGCTGCCACCAATGGTCACACTGCCGTCGTAAAGGTGTTAATATTGCATGGCTGTGATATGGATGCATCCAATAATGTACGTTCAACTATATTCAACGTAATTTTGGTATAACTGGCGCCCTCTATTTGTAAAACATGGCCATCTATAAAATCACTGAGGAAGCACTTGTCTGGAATTCAGTCCATTTTGTTCTGATCAATTACTGCAGACCATAGTTCTGGTTAAATGCTAGGTTTAGCTTTCTATATGAAAGAGTGAATGTAGTAACACTGCAGACCGATTGTAAATATAAAACTTCGAATGTTCAACATTACTATAACGGAATAGCCCAATTTCGTGGTTAAAAAGACACGCGACGGCTTATATTCAGTGTGTCACGAATCATCATTGACACCAAGGCGTTCGCCCAGGAAAAAAAACTCACGTAAAAGACACAATAACGATGGAATAAAGGTAAATACAGGAATACCAGCCTATCTAACATCAGATTTTAATCAGATTGCATTGACACTCGCATGATCGTTTATGATTTGAATGTCTAGACCGCAGTTTAACTGTCACTGTCACTGTCACTGTCACTGATTCACCACGTTTTCTCATTTGAATTAGAAACTCACAGGTTTGACTTTATTTTATGTTCCATTTCAACAGCAAAACAACACATCACTTCACCTTGCGTCACAAGCAAATACATCAGAGGTTGTACAACAACTTGTCGATGCCGGATGTGACGTTAATGTTGTAAATGCTGTAAGTATGTTGCTATTGGTTACAAAAAGAATTACTGTCAGATATTGTGGTAATTATGGAACAATTTATTTGATACCATTGCTTTACAGTATTTTATTAACAACATGTAATATTTTAATTTGAGTATTTGTCTATTATCGCTACACACGTGACGTGGTTTCAATCGTGAAATCTCATGTTTCGATCATTATTGCAGTTATATGAATTAATATTTAAATGTTTAAATTCTATACGTTAGATACATTTGTAAATGTTTACTATTTTCCCCGTCAGAGAAACCAAACCGCTTTACACGTAGCCACAGAAAATGCCTTGACGAACGTCGTTGAAACTCTCTTAATTGGCGGTATTAATGTCCATATCAGAGATAAGGTAAGCTGCTCATTTCTAAAAAGATTTTTAGCTATTAGATTGTCACACACACACACACACACACACACACACACACACACACACACACACACACACACACACACGCACGCACGCACGCACGCACGCACGCACGCACACACACACACACACACACACACACACACACATACATACATACAGACAGACAGACAGACAGACATACATACATACATACATACATACATACATACATACATACATACATACAAACATACATACAGACACACACACGTACGTACGTACGTACATACATACATACATACATACATACATACATACATACACACATACACACACATACATACATACATACATACATACATACATACATACATACATACATACATACACATACATACATACATACATACATACATACATACATACATACATACATACATACATACATACATACATACATACATATCACAGGGTGCAGCGAGTTTCTAATTGCTTGACTGATTGATAGATAGATAAATTGATTGATTGATTGATTGATTGATTGATTGATTGATTGATTGATTAAAGCTTGTTTTTTGTGTGATATTGATCAACTGACTGATTGATTTTTGTGGTGATATAAAACTTTTTTCCTTCTTTCCCTGGTTAGTTATATCTCTTCCAGCACTATATAATTCTCTCTTTATTGACTAAATAAAGATATCTCAACCATTTTACCCCTCATATCTAAATCTCAGTGTTCTGGGTCTAAATTAAAACACCCATAAGCTTATCAACAATTAGCTTTATCTCTTCTGGGAGGTTATCACACCTAACAAACACTCAGCCACGCACAAACAAGGAAGAAAGAGGGCTCTATTTTATATCATGAGTTCGTGCATCGTTGTGTGTTTGTTCGTTGTGATAATCTCCCAGAAGATAAGAGATAAAGCAAATTGTTTCTGTTCTATACAGCTGAAAGATATAAAGCTAGCCAGGGAAAGAATTTGTGACTGGGTTTGTAAAGTACAAAGGTGATATATTTCATCGTAAATAGATAATAGTTGTACTGTGTATATAGTAGGAAACTTACACAGTGACGTGGTTATGATATACATTGTACTACGTATAAGTGCTCATGACTGGGATGTACATATAGGTCGATCGGTTATGTATCTATACGTGTACGTTTGTTTATTATTTTTCCACTTTTCAGACGGGAAGAACAGCACTTGATATGGCTGCACGAGGAGAACTCATTACAATCACAGATATGATTATCAAAGCTGACAGATTTTTCATGAAAAAGGTTGGTGGACTTAATTTAATATGCAATCAACATAGCCCGCTAAGAATAATGAATGTCTGGTTGTACTCATTTTATAAGTCATCATGCATTGTGGAGGTGGGTCTTGGACAGTGCCGTAAACAGGTATCTGGTTTTACGATCAGGGTCGTAATGTAGTTTTATGATAACTACCATATAAACCGATTTACTGTACTGATGGCGTCATATCACAAAATAACTCTAGAATCGTTTTTAAAAGCTATTTGCAACTCAAGTTTCAAAGATGCATATCTTTGGTTGGCTACTCTTAGTGTGCTAATTATACCGTATTCAATTATTCTATCACAAAGTTAAATTTCTTACATGGTTCCTATTGTCATATGTTTTATGTAAAGAAATTAAGAGGCGAAGTGTTTCGACGAGGAGAAGAGAAAATTCAGTTTCGGAAGGACACATGTGAGGAGGCGGCCCAGATGAGGCCGATACTGTGGAAGCTTGGAACGCGACAATTACGGAAGGAGGAATGGAAGAAACTCGCCTTCGTGTGGGGATTTAGTGATTCACAAATCAAAGCGATAGAACACCAGTTTACAGGTATGTTTAGTAGTGGATATAACTCATATATGTTACAATATATCACGTGATGGACAACCAAACAGAGTAATGATCTCACAACCGGCTGTACACAGTACAACTCTTTCGAAGTTTTACAATGGTATCATTCTATCTTACTAAACATACTTTATTCACTGTAGGGGATAAAAGTTGGAAAGAGCACAGTTATAGATGTTTGCTGATTTGGCTACATGGCTGTGAAGAGAACCCCGTCAAGGGTCTATATGAGGGACTTGTAGGTATCGGTCGTAAAGACCTAGCAGGTAAGACGTTCTTGCATTGATGAAGGTCAGGTCATTACCATATCAAGGTCAAATCATCGAATTGTATGAATGATAAAACGAAAGACACAATCTGTAGAGTATTAAGACTAACTAGGATATTATTCATTGAATTAACACCACTCATAATATTTTAGTCTTAGTGAATTATTTTGGCCGTGGAATGTATGTTAATGTTTATTATTTGATGATTTGATATAAAATTTCCAATTAATTTATCAGTCATGTGTCTTTTGTTCACTACATAATAAAGAAACTAAATTGTGAAATTACTAGGATCGATATGGAATATCCTATTTGTCATTTAGTAACTTTGTTGTGGGCCATCGCAAAATAGACTAGTACTGATGTATGTTGTGTCGCCCGCCCTCATCGGCCTTGGGAGAAATGTAGGCCGATTTGTGAGGGCGCCTCGACACAACGCATCTTCAACGTTTAAAACAGACAAAATTTTGGTAAGTGATATCACGATGTAGTTTGCACCTTTGAAATTTACAAACTTTTTCTGCCATTCAAAGTTTGAACATTTTACACTACTGTAGTCAAATCAAGTGATATCGAGTACCGAGTTCAATGATCGATATTTCTTAAACCAACGTCAGAGTCGTTGTTCAATGTCACGAATATTCAATATTTTTTTGTAAACTTTCCTTTTCAGACATGATTCGCAGAAGAATAAATGCAAAAGCTGGCGATGGCAACAACAGTCGATGTAACATACAGTAACTTAAAGGTAGTTAGATGGACATAGCAGAAACAAAGGAAAACGTACTTATCCATTATCAGAAGCAGCATGCAAAGTTGACCCAAGTTTGAACACAAGGTCAACCTACATGATCCACTATCAAGTGTGGATACAAAAACTTTGTCAGCTTGTTAATTCATGAATAATTGACGTTCTATTCATCGAAAGCAACGGTGACAGATCTTACCATGACAAGAAGGGAATTTCTATCGACAATTTATTCACATTCTTCGTACGCTGGGCACGCGCATATCTGAGGGGAAATTGTGTACATTTTAATCAACAACGTCGCATTCATATTAAAATATGTGGAGGCCTTTACATTCTGTCAGTGTGCATTGGATTACACTGGATATACGGACAGGGTCCAGGCTAACCTATTATCAACCTTTGATCATTATGTCACCATATTTCATTCATAATTATTATCACTTCATAATAGTCTGTGTCAAACCATAGATCCTACACGTGTAGGGTCTACGGTCAAACGTACTTAAGATATAACATGTATGTGTGTGTGTACAAGGTTTTCAGAGTCAAATTCCGGCAATATTTTGCTCGGATAAATACAAGCATTCCATTCCACGAATTATTCAAGATACAAAATTATTTTCACTTCATATTACAAGCTTTACCAATTTCCACGCATTTCATTCTTTTCCAATTCCTTTCTGAATGAATTCGAAGGGATGAGGATGCACAGATGTTTCCTTGCTCCTTGAGGGAGGGGGTGTTTCGCTTTTTATATTCCCATTGATTTATCTATTCATTGCCTTCCATGGCTCTGGGTGCTGGTTATTTTAATTCCTTTTTGACTGTACAGATACGTAAAGCTCTGTACATGTTTTATGTGCTTCTGTTTAAATTATGGATTTTATCACGTGACAAGTTTGACTTCATTTCTTGTTTGTCTACACGGGCTAAATATAATGGATTTTATTATTGCATATTCATTGCAAAGTTCAGTAAATTTTGTTTCGACTGCTTGCAGATTGAAACTTGATATGGGTAATATTTGAAATATCAACAAAATGGATGTAAATATATAATTTGTTTTTGCAATTGATTAAGTGGTCAGTTTTGAATTAGGTTTATCAAACGGATCACATAAAGAAGACTACCTTGTGCAATATTCAGTGATCAAATGTTGTATTCTTGTATTCTTCATACTACATGCAAGCGTTGATCCACAGGCCTAAGATAATGTTACAAGTTACAGTTAATGTTGTTTTTGAGATTAGCTACCAGTGTCGATATACTAGTAGAAGCTGCACTATATCTCGATAACTAAATCAACAAACTCTAGCTTTGTAACCAATTTATCACTTATCAGGTTGACAGTTACACTCTGAAATATTGTGTATATCAAGCTAATGTCAATAATTATCTTGTGAAGATAACCTATAATATATGGTGATGTAGTCTTTCATATCGATAGCGACCCACCTGATTGTTACTGCACTGCCAATTAGGCCTTATTTGTTATTCATGTACTATATATTGTATTTCATTTATCTATTTTATTTTGTGTATTAACAGTTTTGTTGGCATGATAAATGGGTGTAACCATTTTAATGATAGTGTGTGTAGATACACGATTGGGTGTATTTAGTCTATTGTCAGCAATCTCTGAAATTTAAGTTATTTACACGTATCTAATTGTTTTTATTTGTTTATAGTAACATTTTGACAATGCACTGCTTTTTAAAAACACTTCCATATCTACTTTGTATTCATAACTCGGTAATCAACAAAGCCTGTGTATACTTTCAGTGCTTTACACCATAGATGGACTTGGTAAGGGTGTGACGTTTGAGGAGACATCGACAAGGCATCCATACACTTTATTTACTTTTAGGATAAATCAACTTGGCAGATAGACTTTGAATATGCATCTACAAGACAGGCAGACATTGAGAGGCCCGGGCAATATCGACAAGACAGAGTTTTAGAGAAGGTATCGAAAAGACAGACATACTTTGAGGGGAGCGATTGACGAGACAAACAGACCTTGAGGGGAGCCATTGACAAGACAGACTTTGAGAGGAGGTGTCGACAAGACAGGTAAACTTTGAGAGGAGGTGTCGACAAGACAGGTAGACTTTGAGAGGAGGTGTCGACAAGACAGGTAGACTTTGAGAGGAGGTGTCGACAAGACAGGTAGACTTTGAGAGGAGGTGTCGACAAGACAGGTAAACTTTGAGAGGAGGTGTCGACAAGACAGGTAGACTTTGAGAGGAGGTGTCGACACGACAGGTAGACTTTGA
Organism: Glandiceps talaboti; assembly: GCF_964340395.1. NCBI lineage: Eukaryota > Metazoa > Hemichordata > Enteropneusta > Spengelidae > Glandiceps > Glandiceps talaboti. The sequence continues at coordinate 3,190,760 of NC_135560.1, read as the reverse complement.
GAGGAGGTGTCGACAAGACAGGTAGACTTTGAGAGGAGGTGTCGACAAGACAGGTAGACTTTGAGAGGAGGTGTCGACAAGACAGGTAGACTTTGAGAGGAGGTGTCGTCGACAAAGCAGATGGACTTTAAGGGAAGGTATGGGGATGTATCGACTTTCTGGAGCATGAATGTACATCATACGTACAATGTCTGTGTTTAGAACGTTTGATGTATCATTTATCTTTGTCCAATGCTTCTTGTTTAAATGTTTGTACCAAAGCCACAACTCTATAATGCTATGCAGTCCTCAGTATAACTGACTGTATTCTTGGCATGTAGGTATTTGGTGTGGGAGAGGGACGGGCTTATACATTATAACGAGAACAGCTTCAAAATATGAATCATGACATCAAAACATATTTAATTACCTTGGTTACATGGCTGTATTTTTATGATTGACAGACATTCCATTGCTATTATAAAACCTCTGTTATGCGTACTTAACAGCATTATTTACCCAAATATTTATTTTGTTTACTTGTTGGTACATTTACTTGATTGGAGACACAAATTGGTGTAAGTTTTGATACTAGGGAAAACCATGTATTTATCATTTGATTGGAAGTAAGATGAACTGTGATTGGTTGTACAGTCATTGGTATTTATATTTCAATAAACATTCAGTTTTACAACTTTATCTTTTGATGTGTTGGTTTCCTTTGATGACTTATAATGTATTTTGTCATACTATGTCCTATAGGTCTCACTTCATAAATACACACACTCAGACCCTTGAAATGAATTACAACCATTTTCACTGAACTGTTACAAGTTAACCACGTCACCGAAGGCGTTGAATGAACGACAATTTGTTTGGGCAAATCACAGCTAAAGTCAATAATATCATTGCTAACATAACACAATGATTTGATAAACTCCTATAAGAAAACAAATTATAATCGAGATGTGTTATCGATTCAATTTTTATAGTTCTTTGTATCAATTTAGGAATGACTGACAGCTAAAGGTTTGCAGACTAATCGATGAGTGTTTATTTATATGGAACGGAAATGGCCTTGGCTACTTGTACTAAACATTTCAAAATGAAACTTGTGGTCCAGCCGTTGCATATCCCTTCCCGCCATCCCACTCGTAGAGCATATTAAATACTTCTTATTAAGATTAGAAGTACTTGCATTGGATTTTCATACACACCTGCCTTAATAGGATTCACATCAACACACCTGCCTTAATAGGATTCACATCAACACACCTGCCTTAATAGGATTCACATCAACACACCTGCCTTAATAGGATTCACATCAACACACCTGCCTTAATAGGATTCACATCAACACACCTGTCTTAATAGGATTCACATCAACACACCTGCCTTAATAGCATTCACATCAACACACCTGCCTTAATAGGATTCACATCAACACACCTGCCTTAATAGGATTCACATCAACACACCTGCCTTAATAGGATTCACATCAGCACAACTGCCTTAATAGGATTCACACCAACACACCTGTCTTAATAGGAGTGGTGACAATATATTCACAATATGAAATTATGATAAGTTGAATTTAGAAACCTTGTGGTATACGGGTACTATATTTGAATCGTAGTGTATTTGTGCAATCTTATGATGTATCAGCAACCCACATTTACGTAACTGGAGTGGCGAAAATAGGGTTACGAACATTACAAAAACAATTGCACAAACAATTCTGACCCACTCCTCTACCAAGCATGAAAAACAGTGGACCCCCCCCCCCCACACACACACACACAAACTCCAATGAGTTCACAAGTACAATTCTATACACTAAGTTTTCTTTAAACTCTATCTTTAATGTAAGCATAGTACTCTCAGTCCCAAAAAACTGTTGCATCCAGTATGCACTTGTTTTTATGCCATGTATGTTTAGTAGCACAGGCTAGAAGCAATCACTTTCAGAATCACTATAAGGTGAGCCTCCATCTTTCTTGTCTGGGTCCTCTCCTGTGTTTTCACTATCAGATGAATCATCTCCTAGTTCATACAACTAAAATTACTTATACATGTGTTGTCATCATTGTCTATGGTATTCACTGGACCAATGGCTGCATTATTTGGCTGTGTGTCATCTCTTAAAAAGCTTTGCGTAATATGTGTATTTATCAGTTTCAAATTCTCCTTTCTGCATTTTCTTCACATCTCCACGCTTATGACCAACTATGTGTACTATTTACAAACATTAACGACACTGAAGTCAACACTTTTAGAAGAGAGAAAGACGATAGCTGCTCATCAAGATACATAACACACCTCTTCAGTTATGTATACAGTTCCCAATGTTGAAACTGTTCAATTCCCTCAAGCATCCAATTATGAACATGTAGGTTGTTAAAGATATAGCCGATGAAAGAGAAGGCAAAGCCCCATTGAACTTATTGTATGGAAGTGTGTGTACAAAAGATTTACACAGCAATATCCTTAACATCTTACAGCAAGGTCGTTAGAACGTTGTCTGCTATTGTATTGGCGTGTGGTAATCATGTCATACGACTTGATTATTTCTGAATAATATATCATTATCTTTTAGAAGTAATCAATTTTTAACACGTTTTCATTTAGACATGATGTTAATGGTAGATTGACAGCCAACAATGAAGATATTGTTTAGAGTACATGGAATATTCCATCATATAGTCACTTTATTGTACTCAAAGTCCATAGACCCAAAATAAACTATAAACTTACATGACCGAAATATGTTACAGTTCCATTAAATTATTTGTTTCTGACCTGATTTTTAATGAGTGATAAATAAATGCTGCAAGTCTCTGTATTTCATTTGTTTGATCAGATGATAACATTTTAGTAAAGTTTTCAAAAGATGGCGGCTCATAGAAATATTGCGGGGTGTATTTTGACCTAAGGTTTGCAAAAAAATCACATTTCATTAGGAAATGGTATTCGTCCTCGATTTCAATTCATTTGAATCGCAAAGTATACAAATACACTCAAACTCTATCAATATCTTGTCTTCTTCCTGTCTCGATATACAAACAATGAGACGAACATCTAAAGCGAGCTAGCATCGTTCTATGACTAGCAATTCTTACAGTCGTCAAGTATTATTTAGGTTGACGGAAGGACTTAAAATTTCTATATGTATATAATTTATCTAACACCGAAATGTAATAAATATGATTTAAATCTAATAATGTAAGCGACAAAATTATTTACATCACCTATTTTCTGTATTTGCCAGGCATCTTGCAAGTTACACAAGCTTAAGAACAATAATTTTTTAACACCAGTCACCCAAGTGCATCTACAATTTACATTTGAATTTTCAATATTTAGAAGCATATCATAGCACTTTCTGGGGTACCTGTAATTTGGCATGGTAACCAACTTGGCCCAATACTTAATACACCTTTTTGCAGTATATAAGAAAATAGGGTATCTGCCACATTCTCCCAGCATGGCACTATTTGGTGCACAGTTAGAAACTCCTAACAACATTCTACATGCGAGGTACTGAATTCGTTCGAACAATATGTAGGATTGAAATCCCCAAACTCCAGAACCTAAAACTAAAATAGGAACGTAAAATCTTAGAATGAAATATTTTGAAAAAAAAAAGGTTATAAGGTAGTGGCTTGATTTTCCCCGCTTTCTTCATGGTAGCAAAAAAACCAACTTTCCTGTCCTGTTGTGTCAGCAATTTAGTTGCTTCAGCCCATCTCAATATATCTACATGACAGTAAAATTCAAAAGTATTTGTAATAAGAGACCACTTCAAGTTTTTTTGTCATTAAAACCCACTCCTCCGTCTGTGAAACATAGCCTCCTGTTTTAATTTTAAGACGACAATTTTTGCTTTAGATAATTTTACACACATTTTCCATCGGTCGCAATAACTACTTAAAACATTTAACAATCTCTGAAGTCCAACAATGCTATTCTGAAAACAAGGCAACATCGTCAGCAAACAATAGACAGCATAATTCGACTAAATCAGGTGTAAGTTGAATACCTCTGTGTCCAGATTTCTGTACTACAATTGCAAGTTCATTTATGAAAAAAGAAAAAAGAAAAGTCATACATCCTTGACAGACACCAATTGGACATTTAAAGTAGTCAGTACAACCATTTGGTGTCCTCACACAAGGCTTAACATTACAATACATACTCTTTAAAATACTAAACATTTTAATAATATAATAATAATAAACACAAATTTATAAAGCGCCTGATATCCATCAAAAGATGCCCAATGGCGCTCCCAGTTCACATGAATGCTCTTTGGAATAGATAAGTTTTGAGTTTGGCTTTGAAGATATCAACAGTAGGTGCGGTGCGAATGTCAAGGGGGAGATGATTCCATCATGGGAGATGAGTGTGAGAATGATCGGTCTCCATATGATTTGAGTCTGGTCTTGGGTATGTGGAGTAGTTGTTTGTTGCTTGAACGGAGTGATCTGCCTGGTTTACTTTGCTGAATGAGGTCGGAAATGTAATGTGGGGTCTTTCCATGTAGCCCTTTATATGTGATCAGCAGGATTTTGAATTGTATTCTGTAAGTGACTGGAAGCCAGTGTAGTTGTTGGAGTATTGGTGTGATATGATCATGCTTCTTGGTGCAGGTGATGAGTCGAGCGCCACTAATCTGGGCTCTCTGTAACAGACTGAGTTGTGCAGTTAGTAAGCCATACAATAGGGAATTACAGTAGTCTAGTTAACCCCACCTTTACGTAAAATATACCACAACCTTTGTCGCTCGACCGTATCGAAGGCCTTTGCTAAGTCAACAAACACACAAAAGAACTTTCCTATCTTCCAAAGTTAAATATTTCTGGATAATGGATTGCAAAATAAAGACATTGTCAATGGTTCAATATCCCCTACGAAAACCAGCTTGAACTTCGTCAATTTTGTTGAGTGACTCTGCCCAAAAAGAAAGACGACGATTTAAAACAGACGTGAAAATTTTACTGAAGATACTCAGAAGAGATATCCCTCTGTAGTTCTCTGGTGACTTTTTGGGACCCTTTTTATAGAATGGAATAATAATTGCCTTGGTCCACTCACTGGGGGAAATACCGTTATCAAAAAAACATACAAATAAGGGGTAAGAAAACATTAACTTGATTTGAAAAATTCACCAAGTAGACCGTCTGGACGGTGATTTGCCATTTTTATACTATTAATACAGGTTAAAATTTCATCTTGTGTAATTATGGGGAATTTAGAATATCGAAGGTTAAGTCTGCTACAGTGTCCTTAACATCTTACGGCAAGGTCGATAGAACGTTGTCTGCTATTGTATTGACGTGTGGTAATCATGTCATACGACTTGATTATTTCTGAATAATATATCATTATCTTTTAGAAGTAATCAATTTTTAACACGTTTTCATTTAGACATGATGTTAATGGTAGATTGACAGCCAACAATGAAGATATTGTTTAGAGGTCGTCGACATGGAATATTTCTACCTTTGGTAAAATACGGAAAACAAATACAATGCAATCGTTATGTATCACCGATGTTTATTCTCAAATTTACACCACGTTTTTTTTCGTATTATCTCGATGGAGATAAATCCTGATTTACAAGTGGGTCTTCTAGGCTGCCTTACAATTACAAACATTGTCCCTCTCACTGTCTCTACTACAATGTAATGGGTTGAGCTCTGGAGTTCACTCCGTGGTCTATTGTAATACAGTGTGACTCGAAACTCTGGAGTTCACTCCGTGGTCTATTGTAATACAGTGTGACTCGAAACTCTGGTAGCTACAAGAATAACAATAATGTAAACGTATTTGATTCTATTGAATCACATATCTGATACACAATTCAACTCTTAACCAAGGTTTTACACGTTTTTGTTACATCACAGTCAAGAGCAAACCTTAATAATTGATTTTAGATGATTAATTGAATACCATTCTTTTTAGCTCAGTTTGAATTGAAATGTTCAGCTTTGTTTTGCTTTAACAGAACTACTACTAAAACTTAAAACGTCTTTTCGATTCAACCAAGTAATCTCATTAGTCATATGACGATCAATCCAATACATTTGATCGATTCATAGTATCATTCGCGTGCTAGCCTGTATTCTGAAAAGTTGCTCACGCCTTCACTGTCGGTGGTAATGTTGTTATTCAAATCCTTCTGGGCACAACCTTGCAACAAAGATAAACAAATTTGAGTAGTTGATGGCGTAACGTCATTCCGTTACACACTAATTACGCTAATCATGAAGCCATTGTAATCCATTCACACCCTCTCTTACAAAGGATGTACTCTATTCTTTTGCTAATATAGCGTTGAAAAGAACCCGTTCGAGCAAATACTATACAAACATCTCATATTGGTTTCACTCACGGACATGTAGACAATGCACAAAACATTTATACCTTGGAGTACCAGACGACAAGTGTTTAAACGTTGCTACTGACAACTACAAGATGCTTTGCTTGAGGGCATACTGTGTATATAACAGTGAATGTTTCGTGTTCTGTGTATGTATTTCAGTGTGTCATCTCTGGGCACTGTCCGTTGCTGAAATATCGTTGCAAGATGAAGTTGTCTGTTGTGATGCCCGTCTGTATTATGTTATTCATTGCTACAGGTAAAAGTCCCATGCTTATGATATTGAAACTTTTCATTGATTAGGGTAACAATACGTTTGCAATCGGGTACGCCATTAACTATTCAGTCAACTACACGGTAATGATCATGTTCTCTGTGTCTTCTTCTGGCTATCTTATTCTTGGTTCATCTCTTTCTGTGTTGATCTGCCTGAATCACTCTTTATTTCTATAGTTATATGTCTGTCTGTCTGTCTGTCTGTCTGTCTGTCTGTCTGTCTGTCTGTCTGTATGTAAAAACTATGTATGTATGTATGTATGTATGCATGTATGTATGTATGTATGTATGTATGTATGTATGTATGTATGTATGTATGTATGTATGTACGTACGTATGTATGTATGTATGTATGTATGTATGTATGTATGTATGTGTGTGTATGTATGTATGTATGTATGTATGTAAAAACTATGTATGTATGTATGTATGTATGTATGTATGTATGTATGTATGTATGTACGTACGTACGTACGTACGTACGTATGTATGTAATAAATGCCGTATGTATGTATGTATGTATGTATGTATGTATGTATGTATGTATGTATGTATGTATGTATGTATGTATGTTTGCCCGTCTGTCTCTCTGCCTGTGCCTTTCCCGCAACTCGTGCCAGTGTTAGTCCTTCTAAAGCTAAGAAAAACAGTCGTATACTGATGCAACTTTTCCATCTGGCTATGGAAAGGGAAGAGAGGAGTGAATATCAAATAAGATTATCACTAAATGTTGGGAATAGATGTCTTGTACACGTACTTTGGTTTGTAAACAGAACTTGATATTACCAATTAGCCTCAATACACGATTTATTAACACTTTAAGACTTAATGTGTTTGTCGATCATGTCATTGTTAGTCTCGGCATTGTATGTTAAATGGGTTTTCACTAGATGAGGTTACATTGTGAGTTGACAAACATACTTGATAGTAGACAATACTACACAATGAATGGACCACAGACGGTGAGCACCAATCGTAACACTAGTACTTCCATAATCGGAACAAATATTTTCCTTCAGACTTTGTGATACAACTTGATTAAAATGCACACCTGTCATATTGAAATATCACAGGTGTGTATAGCAAAAGTTTAACTATTGTCCTATCGTCAGCTATCATTTATAACGCCTGCACATTTCAAAGATACGTCGTCTGTGATTTAGATTTAAGGTACATAAGAGTGGATAGAGTGTATACTTCAGAATCCCACTCGTTAAACTTAATTTCAATGACTACACAGAACATCGAATACATGTTATCATTTATCGTTGACCTAATGCCCCTACGTGAACACAGGGAAGTCTTAAACTCAAGTTGTGTACAGTGGTTCACCCGTATTCTTTTCTTGCATTTCGACCAATAAACAGTATACTAGATGTATACTCGTCCATCTCTTCTGATTTGTAATGTTGATGTGAGCCATATCAACCACCAACCGTACAAATCACAACAGATAGACGAGTATACTGTTTGAGTCGATTTGACTTTCCCAGATGATCTTACAGTATCACACTTTATATGATGATCACTTTGGTTACTTAAACTGTAAACATTCAATATGTGTAGTACAATATTAAGTTAATCAGGTAGATCAGGTTAGAAGTGCGTTAGCTATGTATTTGAGCAGAATGAGTATACTGTGTGTACTTTCAGTTTTAGTTCTGTGTTTTACATCTGCATACATATATTTTATTCAGTTGTAGATCCAGTATGGAGTGAGTATGAAGATATGCAGTTTACTTTCGATGGAAATGGTTATTCAACAGTCACAGATCAAATCACTCTTCCTACATTTGACGCCATATCTATCTGTTTTTGGATGAAAGGCACCGGAGTCAATCTCGGAAGTCCATTTTCCTATTACGATGACGTCAATGACGCACTGGCGGTTTATGTTTTCAACTACGGTGGGGCATTTGGTATATACAGTTGTTCGACGGTAATAACGGGAGCGTCGGGCAACACTGGTAATTGGAACCATATCTGTTTAACATGGGATGACGGTGGCGATGCTGACTTCTACTGGAATGGCGAACGAACTGCTGGAACAACGGGCTGCATGGTCAACTCCAATATAACCGGTGGTGGGTGTTTTCGTATAGGTCAATGGCAGACGGACTGTCCCACCACTTCGTTCCAAGCAGCTGGTAGTTTTCAGGGGAGTCTGGCGTACTTTAATATCTATAGTCGTGTTCTTAATGAAACAGAGATTGCAGAACTTGCATCCAATTGTACCGACAACGGTAACGGTGACGTAGTGGCTTGGTCGGAGATAAGCAACTCTACATTGACTAGTGTGACTGTTGAAGATGCTGAGGTTTGCCGTAAGTTTCAACTACTTTCATTTCTAATATCCATGTTTATTACATTTACATGTATGTCAAAAGTTCAATCGACGAGTTTTACTGTGGGTGAAAGAAATTTGACAGTTTTAGTAAACCTCATAAACATCACATCTCAATATGCTATAGGTTACTACGAAGACTATCCCCTTGTATCGGGTTTATGGCATTTACAAATAAACCAAATTTTTAGTTTGATCATGGATCTATAATAACTTATCTATAATTGATCTATAACTGATCTATAACTCACTTATATATCCATGGTTTGATGAAACACAGTCTAGCATAACAATATTTATCAATTCAACACCCCGAGCAAACAACGTGTTTTTGTATTTATGTAAGTTGCCATAGAGACAAATGTATATATGTATTTTCTTGATGTTAATACTTGGTCTGTTTCCTGCCAAAAGTTTGAACTTGAGAGGGAAGAGATTGGAAACAATTTCGTTCGGCTAGGTATGGTTGTTCTTACGTTTTGTACGGGGAAGGAGCACCATGAACTTCTATACTGCTCCAGACACCGTGTATACGCAACAATGCAGGTGCAGCCAATGAGTCAATTTTCGAGAAAGCGAAATAAATAGTTAACGAAGTACGTGGCCACAGTTTTAGTTATATATGTATTGATAATTTAAGCATACACAGTAGGGGGAACTGTCTATGATTAAGGGCAAAGTGTAAGTTGTTCGTATGTACCCTCCCAATATAACATTGCACAACATACCGTCCCATTGGATTCAAATGCAAGAAAAAATACATCCGTTTCCTCTATCTCAATACCGGTATATTCAACACTGCCCTTTCCCAAACATTTAGTTTCGCCCTCTCTTCCAAAAAGATATTTACATTCGCCGTTATATCAATCTAACGCCATGAAAATAATGGACTCAGGACAGTACATTTTTATCAAATTCCACCCTAACTTCAAATTTTGATAACGCATAAAACGATACCTTTACCTTCTCCTCTTACCACTCAGCTGACAACAAAGGCTTGCCCGCTGAATTTTTGGCTGTTATTCACCCCTCCCCCTGAAAAAGTATGTGCGAACAGATTCATTGGTTGCAAGTGACACTTTCTATCATTGTTTTGTGAATATAATGATAATAATTACCAATATTATGATGTTTGCTCAGATTCAGAGATGTTTTAAAATGGTGATAGTTGTTTACTTTTATAATATTATATATATTAATGTTTCAAGGAAATTAGTGAAAGCAAAAACTGTGAACATCGAATTCTATTCGGTATGTTAACTACGTTAAAAAGTTACCTGGGGCATTGTGAATACGTCTCAGGAATCCGTACAAAGAATTGTCTGGCCAGAAGCAAAAGTGACATTGGACAATCACCTAAAAGGGGTAACAATTCAATGCATAACGACTCCGTTTACAGTAACAGTTGTCACTTATCACGATGTTTACTCGCAATGGGTTGAAACTATTTCAATTATCTCAACGTTGTTGAATATATTTACGTCTGTTTTTACCTAACAGAAATGTTATTGAATGGAAAACATTTTACTTTTTTTTTTTTATTCAATTGGTATAGCTTGCAATGCAACGGAAGTGCCATCGAATGGTGAAGTGACTATTTCGGGTACAGGGATAAGTCGCGGTGACGTAGCGTTTTATTCGTGCAATTCTGGCCATACACTGGTCGGTAGTGATAACGCCACCTGTACAGACGATGGTTGGACGTTTGATGTACCAATCTGTTACGGTAAGCAAAGATACAGCCATTCTCACTGAACTCTTACAATGTAATATGTATTGAATCTGCTGAACAAACTGAAAACCAAATAAAGACCGAATCAAAGGTCAAAGATCATAATTAAAACTTATTAGTAAGAATCACGTAGGGCATGAATGTAAAAGATATTACAGTTTTAGCACAACTGAACTGAGGTTCAGTAGTGCTATAGGCATCGCCCGGCGTCTGTCTGTCTGTCGGTTTGTCTGGATGTCTGGATGTGTGTGTGTGTGTGTGTGTGTGTGTGTGTGTGTGTGTGTGTGTGTGTGTGTGTGTGTGTGTGTGTGTGTGTGTGTGTAAACAACTTAAAGTCAGAAACCGCTGAACCAGTCCATTACCTTGGGTGTCTAGTTGGGAAATTGTTCAAATCAAAATGGTCTTACCACCGATTTGTGATTTGGGTCAAACAACTTAAACTCAAAAACAACTGGGTAGACTGGGCTGAAATTTGGGTGAAACATTCTTCAGGGTGTTTTTACTAAGAATTTATATAATGAACATCAGTGTTATGCAAATTAGGGCTAAAATGTGTCTCTGGTAAAAACTCTATAATTCCAAAACAACTGAGCAGATTGGGTTGAAATTTAATGGGAATGCATTTAGGGATGTATAGACGAAGAAATATTAAGCATACAATGATTCCATGAGTGATATGCAAATTAGGAGTAAAAATGTTCATTTTTGGTCAAAAACTTATATCTCAAAAAGTACTTGGTCAATGAGTCTAAAACTTGGTGAGATGTTTCTGAAAGTGTTATTCTGCAGATTTTCTTCAAAACATGTTGACAAAATTGCTTCACGCCCTTAGCAACAACCAAATGGCAGTATAACAACATCTTCTGATAAGCAAGTGAGTAAACATTTAAAAATGTATGCAAATATCCCTAGCAACCATGACCACGCCCATAGTAACAGCCAAACGGTCACGTATTTTACAAAGATAACAACAGGGATTAATAGACAATTGAATAGACATTCAAAAAATGTATGTAAATTTGCCTAGCAACAAGACCACGCCCATAGCAACAGCCAAATGATCACGTATATTGCGAAGGTAACAACAGGATTTGAAGACAAATGAATAAACATTAAAAAAATGTATGCAAATGTGCCTAGCAACAAGACCACGCCCATAGCAACAGCCAAATGATCACGTATATTGCAAAGATAGTATCAGGAATTCATACACAGGTGAACAAAAACATTCAAAAATGTATGCAAATATATCTAGCAACATGACCACGCCCATAGCAACAGTCAAATGATCGCGTATATCGCAAAGATACCAACATGGTTGGATAGGGCAACTGGATTCAGCAAATGAACACATATTGTTAGCATGGACTAGCATATGGATAAACATTTTAAAAGAGTGTACAGTTGTGCTACAACGCCATTGGCGCAAACAGTGCTCAATACATATACATGTAGAGCGGTATAACTACTAATAATAGTACAGTATCAAGTAAGATACACAGGAGCCGTTACACAGTGTTTCATGCTTTCGCAATCATCAGACGTGCATGAAAAGCATGAAACACTGTGTAACGGCTCCTGTGTATCTTACTTGATACTGTACTATTATCATTAGTTATATATATATATATATATATATATATATATATATATATATATATATATATATATATATATATATATATATATATATATATATATGAATCAATTGGTATATACATCTTATGTATCTATTAGTGTATATATCTATGTATGTATTGGGGTATATAGCTACATATCTATTGATGCATAAGATAATATATCAAAGAAAGTTCAAGATTCTTTGAAATTAAAATTTATTGACATGTGAAAGAAATCTGTGGCAAGTAACCACAAACTTCATGTTTATTCTCACATTAAGTCAAATTTCCTATGAAAAATATTTATCTTTTGTTCGAAACACTTTTGACAGAATAGCTGTTACAAAACTAAAGATTTCAAACCATATATTCCCAATTGAAGTTGGTCGTTACAAGAACATTGAACTGCCATATATTTCAATGATATACTAGATATTTTAAAAGCATTATAAGTAATACCTTTATTAAGTTATTTTGCCAATATGACTTCTTGAGTACATGGCTTACACGTAACATACTAGGTCAAAATAAACATCTATGCATCTATATGATTGTGTATATATCTATGTATCTATTTGTGTATACATGTATATAGCTATGTATCTATTTGTGTACATATCTATGTATCTATTGGTTTATGTATCTGTTGGTTAATATATCTATGCACATTTTCGTTTATATATCTATAGCTTGTAATGCTACCGAAGCGCCTAGTAATGGAGAAGTCACCGTTACCGGCAGTGGAACCGAGATAGGGGATATCGCATTGTACAGTTGTGACGCTGGAACCACACTGAATGGTACCGAGAATGCGACTTGTACCACACTCGGTTGGTCGACATCCGCTCCAACATGTCTAGGTATAGTATAAATGACTGTCTACAAGTATAGCCTATGTTACAAATACCCAATGACTAACTTGGTGACACTGTATAGACCTCGACTGTATATACAAGGACTATACTTCCATACACTATATTGACAGCGGATAGGGAGTCTATGTGCTTTCACACTCTTTATGTTGAGAACGGACAGAGGGCATATCCTTCCATACACTATACTGAATGTAGATAGAGGGTCTATGTCTATGATTCCATACATCATACTGAGAGTGGACAGAGGGTATATACTGCCATACACTATATTGAGAGTAGACAGAGGTTCTATACTTTCAATCACTATATTGACAGTGGACAGAATATCTAGATCCTTTCACAAACACTATGTTAAGAATCGACAGAGGGGCTATACTCCCATACACTACATTGAGAGTGGACAGAGGGTCTATGTTTTCATACACTATATTGAGAGTGGAGAGAGGGTCTATGTTTTCATACACTATATTGAGAGTGGAGAGAGGGTCTATGTTTTCATACATTATATTGAGAGTGGATAGAGGTATTTTTCAACTCGATCGTAGTCGACTATCTTTACTATTCATGTAGTAGAAAACGTATTTAAAAGATACTTTTTAGGCATTCATGTACAAGGGAGGGTTATGTAATAGATACCGCCAGAGGACGCAGATTTGACGAGTGGTATCGATGGCTGATGTACTTATTTGCACATGTCAGTCACACTTGTTACGCCTACCTTGGGTACAAATTCATTTAATCATAATTATTTAAGTTTTACTTGGTGCATAAACTATACTGCATAGTCCTTTGTCTACCCTCCATGTGTATTCCCTTTCAAAAAACGACCTAATTACAATTTATATTTGATAGAAAAACCTAGGTTGATTTTGTTTCGGTTTTTTTGTGTGAACATTGGATATATGTTGACTGTTAACACTAATATACATATCAACAAATTATTGCAGACATAAATGAATGTGATACAGCTAATGGAGGTTGTGATCAGACCTGTATCAACTCCGATGGCTCATACCAATGTACATGTACATCTGATTATACGCTGGATAGTGATGGACTTACCTGCAATCGTAAGTCATTTTCATCTCTCGTCGTTCTTCAATCCTATCCCTCAACTGATCATCCTCCCTACCCTATCTCTTCTTCTATATTCCATTTTACCCTCCTCCCCTTCTATGTCTGTCTTTATTTGCCTCTAATTTTCCATCTCTCCTTTCTCTATATAACTCTGTAACTCTCTAACGCTGTCTCTGTCTGTCTGTTTGCCTGTCTGTCTGTCTGTCTGTCTGTCTGTCTGTCTGTCTGTCTGTCTGTCTATCTGTCTCTGTATGTTTGTCCGTCTCTCTTTCTAATACTTGTTTATGTTTTCTTTTTTGTTCTTTGAACAAAGCATTTAGTACGTCATTCTATGTTCATGTTGCTGTTACACATATACCATAGTTTATCAAACCATAGTACTATACTAGTCGATAGTTGATTAAACTACATTTCCGTTTTCCTTTTGTTCTAGCCAAGACTGGAATCGGTAAGTACGATATCGCTTTATTTGAAAATTATCATTTATTATCCGCCATCACATCACCATCACCATCACCATCACCATCACCATCACCATCACCACCACCATCATCATCATCATCATCATCATCATCATCATCATCATCATCATCATCATCATCATCATCATCATCATCATCATTGGCATAATAACCACTACAACGTAATGACAATATTTCCATAGCACGATAAAGAGTTTAGATATGTAAATACAACGTTTAATGGTTTTGTATATCTTGATTTTCACTCCTACAGATTTGTCGGTCACTTTTATGAATGTGACTAGTCCAGCAAATCTTGTATATGAACTCGATCTTGATTCTTATGTCACATTTGAAGTAATTATTGAAAATATCGGAGACACTGCCTTGTCTGCAAATGGTGGGGGTGCCTCGAACTTTGAACTGTCTCTGAACTTCAGCAAGCAGAATGACCTCGACGCCACAGTCAACCAAACCTCAACGTCCTTTACTTTGGATTTGAACAGCGCCACCAACCTGGATTCTGGGATCGGTGTTTCAGCTTCATTGCAAATAGAAAATATACGGGCTTTGATAAATGTACCAACGGCCGACTGTGATGACTACGACTATGTATGTATTATGGTTGAACTTTCAAGTTCTGTAAGTGACACGGAATCCACTACAACAAACAATGATATTTGTATTGGTTTTGGTGACGTCAGTGATGGGTTAGGAGGACAACTGACGTGTTCAGGTAAGCTCGTGACAATTAACATATTGTAAAAAATTTATGAACAGGACCTATTCAAATGTAATATATTGTGGTAGAGAGAGATGTTGGTGGTATAATTGCAACGGTATAAGGTACTGCTGCAGTTGTTTTCTTTGCAAGGTTACTTGCCTGCATGTGACAAATAATTCATAATAGTGTACCGAAACAACAACTTGATACACAAAGTCATGTCTATAGCACTACTGGTAAGGTTCAGTAGTGGCAAAGTGTCTGTCTGTCTGTCTGTCTGTCTGTCTGTCTGTCTGTCTGTCTGTCTGTCTGTCCGTCCGTCCGTCCGTCCGTCCGTCCGTCCGTCCGTCCGTCCGTCCGTCCGCCTGTCTGTCTGTCTATGTGGATGTGTGTTTATGGATGTGTGTGTGTGTGTGTATGTGTAAACAACTTCGGCTGAAATTTAATGGGGATGGATCTAGGGGTATATATATGAAGAAATATTAAGCATATAATGATCTCATCAGTGATATGCAAATTAGGTGTAAAAATGTGAATTTTGGTCAAAAACCTATATCTCAAAAAGTACTCGGTCAATAAGACTGAAACTAGGTGAGATGTTTCTAGAAGTGTTATTCTGCAGATTTTCTTCAACACATTTTGACACAATTGGCCCTATCAAGCATGGCCACACCCTTAGCAACAACCACATGGCAGTATATTTTGGTCAAATAACACCATCTGGTAGGCAAGTGAGCAAACATTCCAAAAATGTATGCAAATTTCCTCGAGCAACCAGGACAACGCCCATGGCAACAGCCAAACGGTGGTGTATTTCACAAAGTTAGCAGGGACTCCTAGACATGTTATACAACATTCAAAAAGTGTATGCAAATATGCCTAGAAACAGGACCACGCCCATAGCAACAGCCTAATGATCACGGATATTGCAAAGATAACAACAGGGCCGGGATTGATAGACAAATGGATAAACATTCAAAAAATGTATGCACATATACCTACCAACCGTGACCACGCTCATCGCAACAGCCAAAGGATCACTTATATTGCAGAGATAACATCAGGGATTCATAGACAAGGGAAGAAACATTTAAAAAATGTATGCAAGTGTGTCTAGCAACAAGACCACGCCCATAGCAACAGTCAAACGATTGAACATATTGCAAAGATAGCAACAGGGTTGGATAGGCAACTGGATAGTCATTCAGCAAATGAACACCTATACCTAACATGGATCAGCATGTGGGTAAACATTTTCGAAAACTTCATTTTTAAAAATTATACAGTTGTGCTACAACACACTTGTATTGTACAACGTAACGGTATCGTAAGTCGCCGCCACGTGTTACTTAATTATTTCTTGAAGTCTTCTATTGGGGGAAGGTTATGAAGAGTCCGGTTTTATTTTTCATCATCAAAACTCAAATAAAGTCACTTCCTCATTTTGAACACCGGACAGTTTGAATGTAAACGTGTAAGGTATAAAGTACGCTTTAAATTTTCAATCATCGTGGGTTTTTTTTTCATTTTCAATAATCTGGCATCATGTTTGTTTTTTTTGTTCAAGGTACCACTCTCCAAATCAACTGGTTCATTATTACGATGATGTCACTTCCGGCTCTATACAAGATTCTATGAGGGAGAACTTAATATGGAAGGAAGGAAAAACCTCAGTATATCCAATTTGTGAACATAGCATAACATTAGAAAATGAAATGACCTTACTTTGGATTTGCCTTAGTCAAGATCTATTTCTAATATGAGACGTATTTCAATGTGTTCAAGATGTACAACTCAATTTGTATTAAAACATAGATATTTTGGCCTACATAGGATTTGAGTTATTCTACACAATTTGTGTGTGTGTGTGTATATATATATATATACACCATTTTTTTGCTATCTTGATATCCTATAGACTGTAAGATACGTCGTGTCGCCCGCCCGCAACGGCCCTGAAAAGTGTTAGGCGACGTTGGGAGGGCGTCCAAACACGGCGTACTTTAAAGATGTGCATCCTAGAACTATGCTGTCCTTATTATCCATTGGTCAGGCATTTATAAATAAACACACACACACACACACACACACACACACACACACACACACACACACACACACACACACACACAAGGAATATAGTTACCATGCCTTCTTCCATCATAATATACGGTACCGTTAATGCATATAATGTAGAGATTACATAAGTCGCAAATGAAGCTGTGTGTGCAATCTCTTCTCTTCTTAAAGTTTGTTTGGTATTAAACACAGAGACTTTGTTTTCCCTATCTGTGGTATTACTGTGTTCTTATAAAATTACATATTGTTTAAAAAGCAGTTGGACGATGTGTTAAAACAATTCGTTATTCTTAGTGTTTTCCTGGACGAGTAACATTCAAAAACTTTTGAAGAATAGATATTTGATTATAATATCATTTCAAATTAATATATAAGTAATATGTACAATTTATCATCATCATGTGAAAGCGTTG
Source organism: Glandiceps talaboti (assembly GCF_964340395.1). Taxonomy (NCBI): domain Eukaryota; kingdom Metazoa; phylum Hemichordata; class Enteropneusta; family Spengelidae; genus Glandiceps; species Glandiceps talaboti. The sequence goes on along the minus strand of NC_135560.1, from coordinate 3,172,799 downwards.
TAAATTTTCACTTTTATAAGTTCGTTCAACAATTGACTAATTTAAGATGACATGACGTTCTTTAGCCAAAGAATGAATTGTTTATAATCTCTTGTTAGAAAAAATATGAATAAACTATCATGAACTTTACATTTGAAAAAAATCTGTGTTTTTATGCAACGATTCAGTATTCAACTTATAGGTATTGTTAATTAGTTCAGGACAACTATAAAATTAACGTACAAATTTAACAAACCCCCCTCCCCCCCCCCCCATTTTTACTTTCAGGTCTTCCCTCCCTGCCCTAAATTCTGCTCGTTCCCTGAGATATTTCCAGGCAAATTCTTGTTTTCTTTGTATGAATCTAGCAAAGTATGATATAGGGTAAGGGTCAGACCGGGCCAATCTGATTAAAATGTGATATTACACTAATGAATACAGTTAGAAATATTTATTTACCTCTATATCTTGTCGTTTGTTTTCGTTTTGCTGTTCTGAGAATGATTACCTCCTTCCCAGAGGAGGCGCCCAACTTAACATCCAAACTTCTGGGATCGGTGCGTCAGGTTCATTGCAAATAGAAAATATACAGGCTTTGATAAATGTACCAATGGCCGATTCTATCTTTATATATATATATATATATATATATATATATATATATATATATATATATATATCACATCTGATGAGATATAGTGAAGTCATTGGTACGTTAGAGAACTTTAGCTGTTCATATATACTATATATGTATAATTGAGCCTGGAATCTGATGAGATGTGGTGACTTGTAGTGTCGATAATATACAGTGTCCAAAATAGAAAGCACTCAATGCGTATTAATCCCTTCATACTGAAGAGCAGAATAATTTAGATTAAATTCTATAAACTATCTATGAATATTACCATTATGGAACTTTTAACCTTTGCCCCAAAGTGCAATATATGTGAAATACCAGAGTAATGTATATGCCATGTTCTGTAACTAGTGTGGAAGGTAATACATGTATATGTATATGTATGTATATGTATGTATATGTATAGATATGTTTGAGCGACACTCCAAGTAATGTAGGTAAGAAACTGGGACTAGAAAAAAATGCACAGTTCAGACAAGGTCATGCCACTGAAAATTCATGGATCTTTTCTTCCATCAAAATATATTAGCACTTCTGACATGTATGTTCACGTCACAATATCATTTACGACTTTAGCAATTAGTAGTCACCTGATAGCAATTAGTAGTCACCTGATAGGGCAATTAGTAGTCACCTGATAAGGCAATTAGTAGTCACCTGATAGCAATTAGTAGTCACCTGATAGCAATTAGTAGTCACCTGATAGGGCAGTTAGTAGTCACCTGATAGGGCAATTAGTATTCACCTGATAGGGCAATCAAGTCGTCTAGCTAGTAGACCTCTTTAGCAATTAGTAGTCACCTGATAGGGCAATTAGTAGTCACCTGATAGGGCAGTTAGTAGTCACCTGATAGGGCAATCAAGTCGTCTAGATTGTAGACCTCTTTAGCAATTAGTAGTCACCTGATAGGGCAGTTAGTAGTCACCTGATAGCAATTAGTAGTCACCCTAGCTTGTAGACCTCTGGTGTAAAGTACACACTTTTGGTCATTTTAATGTGTTCGTTTGCTTTCATAATCAATATTACGAGTCTTGACGTCATGTGTTTGTCATACCAGGTTTAACACCAGTTTCACATGATACATAATCTGTCGATTTTGTGCCATCATAGACACTGAAGTGATGTTGCCTCTAGTTGCTTATCCTGTTCATTCCAGAGTTCATTGTGCAACCAATAACAAAAAGGCCGAACACGATCGAATCTTCCCTTCTCCACTGAACGTGACTTTTAATATCCTCTCAATATACATTTACAATATCAGTAAAGATTCATCACAACTGTTCATATACACATCTATGTAATTCATATATACAATTTGTATCTTTCCTCCTTGAGTCCTTGCAAATCGATCTGAGTGACTTGTTTGTATTTTACTACTACTACTATTAATAATAATTCGTCTAGCTTCACAAGCCACACATAGTTTTCTTATGAAAATAGACAAAGTATAACCGTCTAATTTAGTTTATTTCAGATTCCAACGATGTCATTTTATCATTAATATGATAGCACTCAGGCTGTGATATACCGCCACGACGTTTCCAACGTAACTCAGGCTATGATGTACTGCTATGAAGTACAAACGTACCAATTCGGTATATAATCTTACAGTAGCTATCTTTAATTACAATTCGATCCCGTTCAAAAGGAAGAGAAATTATGCATTGGGAGCAGATAAGCTGAGGAGAGTAATAATGGATTTTAAGGGGAAAGGAATAAAACACGTCTTTTACCGGCCAATTTGCAAACCAATAATCATTTATACAACTGTCGACACCTACCTTATGAACAGTGGACCCAATATATAACAATAACTTCAAACTCATTCTTGATCGCGATATAAATTGATCATTATAAATAACTTACATGCTAAAAAAGAACACACCACAAACGACACTATGAGTTAGAGTTTGTTAGTTGTATGCAAAATCTAAGAAGTCGATAATATCGATAATACTGGGACCACTGTACTCAAGGTACTAGGTATGTCCAATTGTCATTTACATGTAGCATCCGAAAAAGAAACCATATTTTGGACATTATTCAGAACAGATATAAATAATAATGACCCGCGCTTTATAACGTGGAATATAAGCCACCAATATATTATAAACTCCGTTTTGCAGAGCTTTTGCAAAGTAAGATGGAAGTACTTGCAGATTTGCAGTGCGCGAAAATGTCCGAGTGTAGCTTTATCGCCATAAGCTTATTTTTGTACGTATGTATGTATGTATGTATGTATGTATGTATGTATGTATGTATGTATGTATGTATGTATGTATGTATGCATGCATGCATGCATGCATGTATGTATGTATGTATGTATGTATGTATGTATGTATGTATGTATGTATGTATGTATGTATGTATGTATGTATGTATGTATGTATGTATGTATGTATGTATGTATGTATGCATGTGTGTGTATGTATGTGTGTGTGTGCATGCGTGTGTGTGGTGGGGTTATGTGTGTAGGTAGGTGGGTAGGTGTGTATGTATGTATGTATGTATGTATGTATGTATGTATGTATGTATGTATGTATGTATGTATGTATGTATGTATGTAGGTAGGTAGGTAGGTAGGTAGGTAGGTAGGTAGGCAGGCAGGCAGACAGGTCGGTAGGTGTGTATGTAGGTAGGTACCGGTAGGTAGATAGGTGTGTGTGTACGTGTGTGTGTGTGTGTGTGTGTGTGTGTGTGTGCGCGCGCGTGTGTGTGTATGTATGTATGTATGTATGTATGTATGTATGTATGTATGTATGTATGTATGTGTGTGTGTGTGTGTGTGTGTGTGTGTGTGTGCGTGTGCTGTTTGCTTTTTCTTGCTATCTAATAACATAACCATTGTTAGAACTTGTCAATATTCCCCTTTGACCACACAGTGTGTAAATTATAATTCTTTGCTAAAGCATTTTAGATATCTGTGGAATAACCAGAGTACAAGGTGAAATCGATTTAATGCAATGATAACACATGTATTGGTAGTGTCAGTATATTTGAGTAAATGTGTTTTATACTACATGGTTTGAAAGGAAACAAATGTGATACCTGGAAAGGGGAGGGGTGTGTGAGGGTGCAAGGCCTATATTGTGTCGGTCAAAAGGGGAATATCAAAGTAAATGGATTTGTTTGAGGTACGTATCGATAATATATTTCATGATTGACAACCTGACGGTTATCGATACAACATATCTGTTGATAAGTGCAATTCAGCACAGTTGAACAGTAGGGGGAATTCCACATTGTTAACATTGTAAAGTCACAGTAAATCTAACTATTATGTTTTCGGACAGATAGCTTATTTACTACTTGCTAACTAAGTCATTGAACCCAGTATACCCGACAACAGCTATCAAAAAGGTTTTCTGTTTATTCCAGATTGTGAAATATGGCGGAATGGGCAGGATGGGACATATTTGTGGTGAGGTTAGGGTCATTTTGATATAAATGATATACTGTATACATAGTTATGAGTACTGTGACGTTATGTTATGTTATGTTCGTTATAAGATTCTTAAGGGGAGTATTAGAGGGATCCCATTTATGAGTACCCTCTGTAAAGGCTTATACAATATTTCAGAACCTTTTGTTTTATCTTTTATAATCGTTTTCCTTCCCAAATAAATATTTCAAAACTTGGGCCTCGTACATTTGTTTTAATGATGCTTCTTCCTCAAGTTCTTTTAACATTTGATAAGTCTTCATGAACGCCTCAGGATTTTCTGTTTCATCGTCAATATTTCCAGAATCAATGAAATCGTTGTCTTTATCATTGGTTGAGTCGTCGAGGGAATAAATAGAGTCTTCACGGTTGTCGCTGGTTTTAATTTCATATGCATCTAAAGGAGTATCTACCAGCTTCTACAAAGAAAAACACATTTTGATTCAAATATCCATCGACAGGAACATTAATCAAATTGAATAACCATACCTTTCACAAGCTAAACACAAGTCATCGAAAACTACAAAATATCCACCATAACCTCTCAGCTATCAATGCATACATGCATCTAACCTTTGACCCAATACCTCTCCATCTGTACACAAATAAACTAATTATTCGGATTAATAGTTATGTCGTTCGTTGTTCTGTAGATGATAAATTGTCAGCAGTGTTTCCCAAACATACTAGACTATCACAGGTGTAAGAGTAGTGTTTTGTTATGCATTGACAAAATGACTGAATTGAAGATAAACTAATGTATTAAATGCTAATAGTAAAAGTATAAAGAACCACATTCCTCTTATTTTACACGTTTGTGTATCTCGGCTACATTTCGTATGTCCTTACCAATTTATACACAAAATATGACTTGTGAATCTAGTGAGCTGATGACCCAGACGTAGACACCAATGATATCATCAAAACATGGCTCACACAATCTAATGAGATTTTACATGAACATGCAAATGAATCGATGTGCATGTGACTTTCAGCTCAGACCAATAGTGGTATGAGATTTCAGTAACCATGGGCAACATGCAGTCCACACCAAATTATGTCACCTGTGAATTGAACATGAATATCAAACCTGTCGTATGACTTATCTGCTCTCTTTTGCTTTTTGCTATAAATGGAAATGACAAAAAAACCAGAAATTACACAACTTAATGTCGCATGCAAACTAATTACGGCTCTAATAGCTAATGATGTCATTATCCTTACACGCTAACTATATTGATGACTAATTTCCGTTCAATAACTATTTTTGTGGTTTCCAATATATTGCTGGCTGGCTATCGGTTTATTGGTTTAGTCGTTTGAAAATATCTTCACTGTATAATTAGAATCGTCAGTTCTGACTACTCACTTACAATATTAGATCATTTTTCATTCATACAAATGAGTATGTAAATGATATTTGAAATCATGACGTAACAAAGCACGTGAAATCATGACGTAATAAAGCATGAATAGTTTATGCTATGAAAACAACGTCATGTCATCACGTGTCTTGCTAAGTTCTATAAACATAGTTTTCATAACGTCAGAAAACTAAATGGTAAATCTATGTACATCATACAAATACAGGCTGTTATCGGTTAAATTGCCAATTACCATACCAGCGTCACAAGTCTTCAGGCATCCTGTTGACTACCTTGATAGATTTCCTGATAAACTGACAGCTTTCATGTTTGTATGGTCTATTTTTAAGTATGTCTTGTTTTTCGTAAACACTCAACATTCATTAGCGGCGGTTCTCATTTTTTCGTGTTCTTGAATATTTGACATTTTCAATTTTATTTTGGTTACGTATAACCAATCAACCAATCATATCGGGAAATGTGTTTATGTTCCACACCATTCTATCACTAATTGTCTTGTCCTACTTTTCAAGGGCGTACTCAGATTTCATGTCAACAATGTACCCCGTCATAACGAGTTTGGGTAGCCCTATATCACCCCTACAACCCGCAACATTTTTACTCTTTTATAACCCAATGTCCTCCATGAAAGCATAAAACAAATCATAATTAAAGTGTAATAAGTCCAATGTATTAATCTGATGAGTTATAAGGTTGAAGGCATTTTGTTCGTTGGAAAGTATGTCAATGTCAAAATTTCCGATTCAAATATCAAATCTTTCCAACTTAAATATCAAATCGTTCAATTCAGATGTCGAATATTTTAATTAAAGTGTCAAAATATTTCAATTACGTCAAACATTTCAGTTCATGTAGTCAAATATCCCAATTCAAATCTCAAATATTTCAATTCCTGCGTCAAATATTTAAAGTAAAAAACCAAATCTTTCGACTCAAATGTCAAATCTTTCAATTCATTTGTCAAATATTTCAACTGAAATGGCAGATATTTAAATTCAAGTGTAAAATAATTCAGATATTGCAATGCGATGTCAAATATTTCAATTCAAGTGTAAAATAATTCAATTCAAGTGTCATATTTGTGTGAAATAATTCAATTTACATGCCAGATATTTCAATTCAAGTGTAAAATAATTCAATTCAAGTGTCCGATATTTCAATTCAAGTGTAAAATATTTCAATTCAAGTGTCATATTTGTGCAAAATAATTCAATTTACATGCCAGATATTTCAATTCAAGTGTAAAATAATTCAGACGAAATGACGATATACTCACAGTTTAACCATAGACGTTGGAGCTTGTCTATGACGTCATTGTAATCCTTTTGATATGACATCATTTTTACAGTCTGTCTATTGTATTTGACATCATTGTAATCATTTTGATGTCATTTTTAGTCTGTCTATTGTCTTTGACATCTTCGTAATCATTTTGATATGACGTCATTTTTAGTCTGTCTATTGTCTTTGACATCTTTGTAATCATTTTGATATGACGTCATTTTTAGTCTGTCTATTGTCTTTGACATCTTTGTAATCATTTTGATAAGACGTCATTTTTAGTCTGTCTATTGTCTTTGACATCTTTGTAATCATTTTGATATGGCGTCATTTTTAGTCTGTCTATTGTCTTTGACATCTTCGTAATCATTTTGATGTCATTTTTAGTCTGTCTATTGTCTTTGACATCTTTGTAATCATTTTGATGTCATTTTTAGTCTGTCTATTGTCTTTGACATCTTCGTGATCATTTTGATATGACGTCATTTTTAGTCTGTCTATTGTCTTTGACATCTTTGTAATCATTTTGATATGACGTCATTTTTAGTCTGTCAATTGTCTTTGACATCTTTGTAATCATTTTGATATGACGTCATTTTTAGTCTGTCTATTGTCTTTGACATCTTTGTAATCATTTTGATGTCATTTTTAGTCTGTCTATTGTCTTTGACATCTTCGTAATCATTTTGATATGACGTCATTTTTAGTTTGTGTATTGTCTTTGACATCTTCGTAATCATTTTGATATGACGTCATATTTAGTTTGTCTATTGTCTTTGACATCATTGTACATTGTACATTGTACATTTCATGTACATATATCCACCTGATGACATATTTACAGTTTGTCAAAGGTTTTTGACATCAATGCAATCTTTTTGAATGACGTCATATTTACAGTTTATTTATTGTCTTTGACATCATTGTAATCCTTTTCATATACTACACCTGATGTCATACTTACACATTGTAGATTGTCTTTGTAATACTTTTCATATGACGGGCATATTTAACATTTTTGTATTGAATTTGACGTCAGTACAATCCTTTTGTATGACGTCATACTTAGAGTTTAAGGGAGCCTTCAGTATTTACAAAGGGGGGAAAGCCGGAGGAAATCACACATGGTCTGTTATGAAAAACATGACCCTCCCCCATTCCCCATTTGTAAAAAGTTACACTCCCCTTTGTCCCATTTTGTAAAACATGACCCTCCATGACAACTGTATATAATGAACGTTAATCAATATCCCCATTGTATGTATACATACATACATACAAATTAAATGATTTTGACTCTGTATTAGAAAGCAATATGTCTACATATAAAGTGACAAACAGTAAACAGTAAAAGACTGGCTAGTGACCTATCTCTTATAATCATACACAATCTAGTTAGTATCTAAAACGTGCTTTCCATGTTGTGTATACTTTGTCTGATCTGGTCACTTGTAAAAGTTCCCTGATATCATCATCATCATCATCATCATCATCATCATCATCATCATCATCATCATCATCATCATCATCACCTTCATCTTCAGTATTGCCATTATCAGTGTCACTTTAATCTGACTCACTGTCACTACTTGAGTCAGTACATGTATCACTGTCCGTGTTCTCTATGACATTCAAAACTAAATCATCATCATCATCATCATCATCATCATCATCATCATCATCATCACTGCTACCATCACCATCATATTTTCACAACAACATTCACGGACAGTGTGAGTGATAAGGTGAGATGGTACTCAACGATTTTCTTACAATATATGTATTTTTATTTGTGTATTGGCATGTAAAGTACTTGTAAAAACTATGTTGAGTGCTCATCTCACTTTTACATCTCAAAACACACACACACACACACACACACACAAACAAATTGACAATAATTGAATCTTCAATTTGGTCACAAAACTACGGATTGTAAAATGTTAAACTCCCCCAAATATTTGTAATGCAAACTATGACCCTCCCCTAAGAATAGGTTTGTAAAATGTGACCCATCCCCGATTCCTCCGGCCTTCCTCCTTGTAAATACTGAAGGCTCCCTAACTATTGTACTTGACGTCATTGTAGTCCCTTCCGTATGACGTCATACAGGTTATCTATTGAGTTCGATGTCATTGTCGTCCTTTTGGTATGACGTCATACTTAGTCTTTCTATTGATTTTCACGTCATTACAAATCTTTTCGCTTGTCGCCCACTATCCGACGTCATACTTACATGTTTTCCTAGTATCTTTGACGTCATACTGACAGTTTGCCTATTATCTTTGACGTAATTGTAACCATTTTCGTATGCCATGGCATCATACTTACAGTTTGTCTGTTATCTTTGACGTCATTGTAATCCCCTTCGTATACACGTCCACGTTCTGGTTGATGGTTTGGTTTCTCTGTTGTACCAAGCAGTTCAAATTCCCAGTCTTCCAAAGTACCAGGTTCGGATTTTTCATTATGCCCTCGCTGAAATGAAATGACAGTCAGTCATACAGTCAGTAAGTCAAGCACTCGGTCGATAATTGCAGCAAAATGCCTATTTAATCAGCTCTTTATTTTTAAATAACGCATATAGTGTACATTATTATGTAACCAAACGGTTAGAGAGGGGTTGTGTTAGTTATTACCTAACATGAAATTCCCATGAAATAAGTTAGTACATTAATATATATATATATATACGGTACCTTTTAAAACCAGTTTCTGATATAACTTTTGACATATGTTGGAGGTTTTTGTCAACAACTCTTCCTTGTAATTTAGTTCGAACTGAGGTTTAAAACAGATTATGTATTTTCGATCCTTTGGTCTATCAACATAGATACGTTGATTTCATCATTTGCTGCCGTGTAAACTTTCGTACAAAGATATCTGTCAACGACATTTCATTTTATTGCCCCTTGCACAATACTTACCAAGTCGCTTACAGTAAGTGTCCAGTCACCCTCCGGATTTTCTCCCCATGTGTGCACTGACATAAATGCCCAGTTTTTAAACCCTTCTCCGGATTTATCTTCTGACCGTTGTGAAAGGAGCATAGTTTTCGTGCCTATGGAGAAATCAATAAGAGTAAACCACTTGTTTCTGACACCTCTAAATAGTTAGTTCTAAGTACAATATAATTTAAGAATTGACTATGCTAATGACATGTACAATTACACAAGCTATTGTAATTTTCAAGCAAGGGTGTACCTACCGCTAGGAGATTCCATGTACATTTGAATTTGTCCACGGCAAGGATGAATTATAGATACTATCATCTTAACATGTTCCAAATATTTAACATCAGCAGACTTTTGATTTTTACAACGACTGCCATCAATCTTGATTGTGATTGAATCACCAATAGGTATCGTCCTGTAAAGATAAACTGACTTAACACAATATTTTCTCAGAATATTCAGCACATGATCGTTTGGGCTACACGGCAACGTACCTCGTTTTGACTACTAAATTTCATTGGGACTTGAAAAATCACAGATATAGAGCTAAATTTCTTGCATAAATCATGAAATTGCAAGACTATACCCTTAAGGAAGGCATTCAGTTTAAATCTGGTAATTAGGTTATATCTTTGGAACGCTTACTTATTCAATATAATTTGGTACATACATTAACCATGAGAAAGCGCATATGTCATAAAGTTTGCTGATTTAGCTTAAAGATTTAATGAATAATTTGCATTAATGTTCGGTAATTAGGCTATATCCTAAGACGGCATACTTCAAATTCATTATAATTCAGTACATACACTAACCCTAACCAAGCGTATGTGTCCTATAAAAGTTGTTGATGTAGTTTATAGTTTTATTTTGAAAAAAATGCATAATTAATATTTTAGGTAATTAGGAAGCTCCAAATTTCATATAATGTGGCAAATATACCAACCATAATAATACGCACCTGTCCTGAGCAGTTTGTTGATACAACGTTTACTTTTAATGAGTAATTTGAATAATTAATTATTCTCAGTAATTAAGTTGTATCTTAAGTATGCACTCCTCAAATTCCATATAATTTGGCATATACATTAACCCTATCAATGCACACTTATCCAATAAAGCCTGTTAGCATAGATTGTAGTTTTAATGAGTAATTTGCATAATTAGTATATATGTCAACCATAACAATGCGCACATGAGGTTGCTTGACGTAGCTTTTACTTTTGATAAGTAATTTGAATTGATGGTCTTAAACAATTAATTTAGCCCATACATAAACCAAGAGAAAGCATACATATCCTCTAAAGCCTGTTGGTATAGTTTTTACCTCCCGTAAAGGGACGTATTAAAATGACGATGTCTGTCTGTGTGTGCCTGTCCGTCCATCTGTTTGTGTATGTATATATATATATATGTGTGTGTGTGTGTGTGTGTGTGTGTGTGTGTGTCTGTGTCTGTGTGTGTCTGTGTCTGTGTGTCTGTGTCTGTGTCTGTGTCTGTGTCTGTCTGTCTGTCTGTCTGTTACATAATTTTCTTTAAAACGGCTTGCTCAATTATAATGAAATGTGGTACATATAATGGTAGGGATAATGGCTAGACCTGATTAGTTTTTGAGCAAGGTCTGTTTATGTTAATTAGGACAATTTGCATATCAATGAAATCGAATAATTAAGCAATATCTTGTTGCTGTTAATTAGATTCGTGTGTAATTTGCTTGGCACATTGATAACGATAAGATATAGATTGAAAGATCAAAAAAGTTAGTAATATCTGTGACTTTTAAATTACAATTTGAATTATTATATTTACTAGAATATGAATTTAAGAGAAATCGGAAGGCTGCCCTCAGCTACCTTCCGATGTCAATGCAGTTAGTGTTATATGTTATCGAGTGAGGACACTGCCTGAGCTAGATATGTCTCGATCAGACCAAATCCAAAACATTTGGTGAGTATACATATACTATATATTTAGATCTCCCTTTGGGTCTAGTGGGCCTACATTTCAATTGAGTAAAAAAATCCCTGTACGATGTTCAGTTCCATCAGAATGCAATGAAGTCACAAGACACGCCGCCAAAGGTAATATATGCGCAAGATGTCATCTGACCGGAAACTCTTGAATGTCTGTAGCTCTGGACTTATCATACATACCATGGGCTCTCCACTGCTGTTGTTCCCTTCAATGGGAATATCCCGATGATGAGCTGCCCATTTTGCTAATTGATATTGTTTGAACTTTCAGGAAATGGGCCATATCTTAATAAGAATGCATTCCAACAATGTGTGTAGGAATGAAAACCTGTGATTTGCCCTCATGGGAGGCATTCAGTTTAAATCTGATTAATTTTAATGCATAATTTGCATAATGCTTTTCGGAAATTAGGCTGTATCTTAAGAATGCAAACTTCAACATCCATCAACCTTATCAAATCATACATTTGTGATATAGTTGCTTATGTAATTTTTAATTCTGATGTGTAATTTCCATAAATATCAATATTAATATTCGTGGGATATAATCAGTTCTTGCCATTACCCTATGGAACATGTCTACCAAATTTCGTTTGAATTGATGCAGCTGTTTTTTTAGAAAATGGTGATACAGATAGACAGACAGACACACACACACACACTTCAACCCCTATTATAAATACATGTACATCTCCTTCCTTACGGAAGGAAAACACTGTTTTTCCAATCTGTAATGGCTGTACATCTGATGAGAAGAAACCAATAACACAGAGACCATATGGAAACAATGGAAAACATAACTACCTGAACTAGACACTCACATAAAAATTTTTAAAATAAAATAAAAAATCTACCTACCCCATCTATTCTAAAATTGAATAATCGGATCCACACATTTGTTTACGCCTTACCTGGCTTCATAGTTAACATCCTTAGCAGTAATGATACATTTTTTGGATTCAGCGACAGAGATCCATTTATCTGGATTAGCCATGTCTATCATAGCCTTGGCATTCAGTATACCAAAACCGAATCTTTCGTCGACCTTTAACCCTATTCCATTTGTTTTGAACGTTCCTGGACTATTGGCCTTTTCTACCGGTCCCGGTTCAGATGTCCATACAATGATATGTTGTACGTCTCTCCATGTCACTTCAGGACTGTAAGACATCATTAGATAGGATTAGTCACCAATATATGTCTTAGGACAATACCAGTCACATTGTAACTACAAGTCATCGAGGAGAAATGATAAAACCATTAAAGCATGAATATTTCTGGCTAAATAAAGAAAATGTTTCAAAATAAATAAAACATGTCAAAATAAAACATGACACAACATGACATGACATGACATGACATGGTTTGTTTAGTAGTTAAACCCCGGTCTATTGTACAAAGCAAAGACACAGGATGGATAACTGAAAGAAGAATACACCAAATTTAATTGTACATTAGCATCTACATCTATTTCTACGCTTACTTGGGTAGAATTTGAATCTGGTTAATTTGTACAACATTATAATTCTCCATCTTTCATCAATAGGAGAATTTACTGAAAATATGTAGTTATATATTTCTCAGGTAGGTCAACATGAAAGTAATAAAACTATGCCTAAAAAACGTAATTTGTGAAAACCTGGAAAGGTACTTGGGATTATGAATGTTTTGGCTTGCATTTCGAACATCACAGAACCAGTGACGCAGCCTCCCATTGTTACGACGTAAAAGGTTAAGGGTATAAATCTCGTATTTGTTTGTTCGAACGCCTACACCTTTGGTTGCATATGGTAAAACAAATGATATAAAAATAAAACGAATTTGTGACATTTATGCCATATATGTTTTATAATTTTTAGGAATTGGGATTTTAATGATAGAGAGAGAGAGAGAGAGAGAGAGAGAGAGAGTTTGAAGACAGTAGTTGAAAAAACAAATCTGTCGATGGCCACATTAATCACCATAATTCCACCAAAAGCATCTGAAAACTTACTTTGCCTCCAAAAGTAAAGCGATTACACCTGCTGCTAATGGAGCAGACGCAGACGTGCCAGTATGCGATGTGGTACATTCATCATGTAGATCGGCACTAACGATCTTAGCATCGCCACCATTGCCACTACTTAGAGTTGTTGCCAAGGTCGAAGAACATCTTTCAGCATACCAAGGGGATTCCCCTCGTTGTGAAGCACTGCTAACTGATACAGTGTATATACTATCGGTGTAACCATCACAATCGCAGTTGTCGTCAGAACCACCACCATTGCCTGACGCCCACACGTAGATGGCGCCCTTGCCTTTACGACCCTGCACACAAAAACATGATGCTTTTCAATTGATCATTGAAACCTATAGTCAAAGAGAACGTTATTGTCGACTTGTAAGCGCTTTTATAGACATGACTGATTCTTTCGTCAACAACTAAATACGGCTTGAGATTGACGCAAAGTACAGTAATTTGAAGGAATGAGCCAATCACCAACATTTTTTTTCTAGTAGTTAAACAGCAACAGTTGAAAATTTCGGAGAGAATGTGCCAGTCTAAATTTAGAATTTTAGTGTCCTTTAGATATGTCTACAGTATGAAATTCAAGCGGGAATTCATTGTTAGGTATCTGACAACTAGTATGTAAGAACACAGACAAGTAGCAGGTCAGTTTCTTTGGCCGGAGAGGGGGGGAGCTCGCTCCATAATTAATATCGAAAAGACTGACCCCAATCACTAATTTCTAAAACACGATGACCCCCTCCACAAACACACACACACACACACACACACACACACACAGACACACACACACACACACACACACACACGTCATATTCACGTGATGCTAGGTATTTGATCGTGACTCAGAGTAGACTGCTTGACCATATGTCTCCCAAACACCATTATGTCATTAGTGACTACACAAGGATGAAATAATTATTTTTAAAAAGTTTAATAGCAACATGATTATAAATGGTAGGGGGAAGAGCTTGAGATGCCGGGAATATGTACACATTTCAGTTGAGGTCCTAGGGGTCTTCATAAGCTGTAGCCAATGTGTAGGTTATTAAGGCAGGGGTCAGAATTTACCGCAGGGGAGCTGGGGAGAAATCATTTTGGTCAAAAATGTTCGCAGCCCCCGCTTTGCGCTCTCAAAAAATTTTATAGTCCCCCGAAATGAACCCAAGACTTTTCGTAACCCCATCCTTTAGCTACACAAATTTTAATGAGTACACCCCGCACACACTTCAGTAAACACTTTGAAAAATTAGGGCATGTAGGAGGCCATTTAATGGCATAAAATTTCAAACCATACACATTATCGAAAGACATAGAGTACTTGAAAATTGTCTTCAATACCCCAATTTTACTCGAGTCAGTACATTAGCATACAACTGCAGGGCTATATTAATTGCACTTTAACTTACCTATTCAGATATATGTTGGCAGACACACACTTTTTCTTGGCTATTGACTGCCTCATAATTATATGTATGGTAGGTAAATAAAGTGTACAATTTTGCAAACTACAAGTTAAACGACTACTCATGAGGTTTGAAAGTTCAAAAAAGTCTCCAGAGAGAGAGAGAGAGAGCGAGAGAGAGAGAGAGAGAGAGAGAGAGAGAGAGAGAGAGAGAGAGAGAAAGAGAAAGAGAAAGAGAGAGAGAGCGAGAGAGAGAGAGAGAGAGGGGAGAGAGAGAGAGAGCGACCGAGCGACCAACCAACCGACAGACAGACAGACAGACAGACAGACAGAGGAGGGCATACACAAATACATTCGCATGGCTGTCATCGAACTCATCACTGAATATAGCTTTTAGAAGGTATTGCGGAGAAATCGCGAGAATTTTTTAATTTACTCTAAACGACCGCTCCTGTGGTTTAAAATTAGGTCCAAATCATGAGCAAAATATCCCCCCCTTCAGAATTTTCATGCCCCCCCCCTTGAACCCTCAATTTGTCCATGCCCCCCCCCCACAATTTCTCCCCAGGCCTCCCCCTGCATGTAATTAGCAACTACATAGGGTTGAAATATTGTTTAAAAGGTTTAATAGCGAATCTTGACAGTTAAAAGATAGGGGCAAGAACTTGACACGGGAATATGTCCATCTTTCATGGGGTTCCAAGGTTCCAAACTTTACAAGACAACACCATCAAGTATTAGGAACTACTCTTTATACGTAGGGTTACAATATGTTCTTTGAAAAGTTAAATAGCATCATTACTGTATAGGTCAGCTCACCTAATGGTAGTATCATTGGTAATTAGTTATTCTAGGTAACATTTCGCAGTTTGGGGTAATGGCGTATTAATCTTTTCACTGAAGAGTAGAAGATCTAGATTAACTTCTTTTTATAAAGTATCTATGAAATTACACCATTACGAAACCTTCAGCTTAGTTAAGCTGGTGAGCATGTTACATGACATGTTCTGTAACAAGTGTGATAGGTAATACATGTGTATAGTTATGCTTGAGCGTCACTCTAGGTGAAGTAATAGAGAATATAGGTAATACACGGGGACAAGAACAACAGCCACAACGCAGACAAAGTCATACCATTTTAGAAATAGATTTTTGTTTCATCACGATCTAAAACACGATGACTCCCCTCCCCATCCAAAATTTTCAAAACAGGATGACCCACCCCCCCACACACACACTGTCAATTTCTAAAACAGGGAGCCCCTCCTGGCTGAATAAACTGACGGGTCCCTAAGGTACACCGTGACGTAGATTTTCTCAAGTCTACGAGATACTTTTAATCTTTATTTGAATAAATATTATAAACATAAATTTGTTCTTTAAATTTTCTTGTGCGTGAAATAGTCAACTAAGTCAGTGATTGTAAAGCAGTAGTGACATCATTTGTAGCCCTTGGGAGACTACTAGCAACTGGAAAACGTTTTAAAATAAGTTGACCACATTTTCCTTCACAAAATTTGAAATGAATAATAGATTCAAAGACATTAACAAAAATCTCCCAAGGAACTGATGCCAGGCAGGCCTTGATGGGGCGCCCTCACACACCCGTCAACTCCGGTGAGGGCAGAGCGACTCGACTCGACATACCGTACTGTCTATCTGACAACGTACCTTGGTGGTTCCTGTTATAAATGCTTGACGAGCCAGAGTACCTGGTCCTTCTACTGTCTTGCCATCATCATTAGGTCCCCAACTAGCACTGTAGATATCGATATGTTCCAGATTATGACTCAGTGAACTTCCCTCTACACTGTCTGTAACCTCTCCATCTAACATTCGAATCCCTGATTGGAAGGAGATGAACATACGTGGTTAAGTTCATACAGACACACGTCTTGTTCTTGAACGATTCTTGGACTGATTATAAACCTAAAACTTTATTTTAAAACGTCAGCGTTCACACATCACATAATGTAGCTTTAGTCTTCTCACTGTGGTAACTCTATTATTTACCATATTATAAGTTAAGCATTGCCATTTATCGATTTTACAATTCCAAACTAAGACTGCAAAGTTGTATTTTAAAATCCGATCTCAATAGACAAGGCAGAAATGACATGTGACAAGAACACGTCCAACTTTATGCTAATTACATACTAAGTTCACCATATAACTTTTAGCATTATTTCAGTATTAATGCCTATAAGGCCAAAAAAAAATCTGGTTCCGGTCAGGGTAAACTTTCTAAAGTGGTGCGACGACGCGCGTTTTTTTTTTCCTAATTTTTTTTTTCGCAAATTAGTAAATACACATTTTTGACACTTTACATGCTCTCGGAAGATGTCATACAACTCTGGAAGTTGGCACTGTTGTATGGCAAGTTTTGTACGATGCGGATCAATCATCCATTAGGGCATCACTAGTCACATTTACAAATTTATCTTATCGCCCAGTGATTTGCAGTTATAATCCCATCCAAGATAATAACGAGTCTTGCCTTGCAACCACTGTATAATGTCATTGTGCAACTTGTAACGTTACATAACGAGAAATAGGTCTGTCCAACGGACGTAGAGGAGGCAGTGTTTTCATTCGAGCACCGTCCATCATCAGTCTGATACGCAGTCTGCATACGCTACGATGTTCGACACGTCTTTCCATCTCATCGCAGATGGAAAGACGTGTCGAACATCGTAGCGCATACATCCAGAGCTAACTGCTTACGCTACAGGAAAATCTTTGTATTCAGAAGGCAGAACGAAACGATCACCAGAACTAAGAACACCTCGAAAGTCAGCTGAATTGATATCAACATTTCGATTACTCACGACGTACTCAAACTTCAGACATTTTCGAAACATGTGAGCGGTTTACCACCTAGCACAATGAACACACTATTTCCCGTGATTCCCATCAACCACGCTCATCGTACATATTACGTACACATATCGTACGGGGGGTTATATTATGGGTATGCAACAGTACTAGAAGAAAAGGGTACCCGTTACCAAATAGAAGTGCGCCATCACACGAGTTAAATTTTTCCGCTAGCCTTGCATACAGTGTTGATCGAAGGGAAATTTTAAATAAGGAACGGGAAAGCAAAAATTATCGGAAAAAAAAGGATCGACGCGGGGGTATTCAGGGCACGCGCGCGCTGACCAGAACCAGAAATATTTTTTTTTTGGCCTAACAATTAATTGGTACACTGCATTGTGGGTAAATTAACAGATACGGTTATCTTGTGAAGTGAAATAATCACCAGTAAGTAAACACAAAGAGTAATTAGTATGAAATGCAATCGGGCCCAAATTAAACGTGTCATTTTATTCTAGTCAATGTCACATTTTCACCTAGGCTATAGTCGATGCCATATCCTGTTATCGAACGATGCCATATTCCGCTAGTTAATTTTGGCCTTGTTTGCTCGCCATATAATTATAACTTGAGGGACAATATTAAGTAATTAAAACACTACCTCCAATTTTAGCATTATAAGAAACGCCAACCCCGCAATATTTATTGTCAGCAATCATGCCAATTTCTCCAATACACCGGGTTCCATGTCTGTAAAAACAAAATAAAAACCCGTCGAAAGTGACCTTTTGATACTAATACAGTTTATAAATGTGTGAACAGGTAGGTTCCATTGGATGTATACCGTATGAGTAAATTCCATTCCATTGCCATCATATTGTGAGATTAAATATGCAAATCAAATATGTACCCTTGTCTATACATCATATTAATTAATCTTAATAATTAAAATGAAATTTGTTATAAATTAAATTAAATTAAATTAAAGTGACACGTGTAGGAATTCCCCTGAGTGCTATAACCAGCCGAGCTAACGTGCCAACTGGTAGAATTGTTCCTGATGTGTTCTTTCTTTCCTGAACCCGAAGGCGAGAAATTTACACACCACCATATTTCTACACATGATAAAAATCTCCATCTATGAGGGCACTAGTCACCGACACACAAGAAAAATGATGCGCTATGAAAGCGACGCATGCGCACATGTAATGGTAAGTGAAAATTTGCATGCCATCAGCTCATTTTTTCCTTCCGTAAGGAAGGATATACTTTGGGTTGGGGGGGGGTGGTGGAAAATTCTGTTTGTTTGTTTGTCTGTCTGTCTGTCTGTCTGTCTGTCTGTCTGTCTGTCTGTCTGTCTGTCTGTCTGTCTGTCTGTCTGTCTGTCTGTCTGTCTGTCTGTCTGTGCCATCGTTTTCTCCAAAACGGCTAACTCAGTTACAACGAAATTCTGCACATGTGTGCTGTAGGGTACTGGCAAGAACTGATTAGGTGTTGATAATTAGGCTATATCTCAAGAACGAATTGCTTCAAATTCATTATAACTTGGTACATACATTTGCGATACCGAAGCGCACCTGTCCTGACAATATTATCGATGTAGCTTTTAGTTTTAATAAGTATATTTTCGGTAATTAGACGCCATGACCTAAAGTGGGGTGACAACGCGAATGTTTTTGTTGATTGTTCATGATTAGTTGTGCAGTTGTCTTCCCTGAAGTAGCAATTAATGTAGGGTTGGTTGATTGGACAAACACGAGAAAAAAGAAGATCGAGGCAGGGTATTAAAGTGATGCAAACTCACCAGAAAACATTTTTTTTCTCGGCCTTAAAAACGCCCACTGTGAAATTTATGCTACAACTTTCTATAAAAGCTTCCCATTATTACATGTGTGGTTAGCTGTACGATCGCATCTGCAGGCAATCATGCTGGAGATTTCACCTTCATAACTACATACCATCTCTTCACTATTTCAAAATTGAAAACCTTGTTTTTACTTTGTTTGATAGTCCGAGCAGCCTAGGAAGCTGCCAGTGAAAACTGTGCCAATGCCAGTGAAACCATAAATATAGGCATTCAGCAGGAGACATTCTAAATTTCCTGGTATATAAACGGTGAAATTTCACATTTACTGGGAATTTACCGGCAATTTTGATTGTTGCGCTTGCAAGAAATTTATACGTCGCAGTGTAGACTCTGACTATGATCGTCAGCAACGAGTAGTAATAGACGGTGCATCATCAACCTGGAAACCGGTCACCAGTGGAGTACCTCAAGGGTCTGTGCTTGGTCCCGTGCTATTCCTGATATATATAAACGATAATGATTGTGGAATGCTGTCTAAAGTTAAGAAATTTGCTGATGACACCAAACTATATCGCCCAGTTTATGATGGAAATGACACCAACACATTACAAACAGATCTGGACAAATTGTACAAGTGGTCACAAGATTGGCAAATGAGTTTCAATATTAAGAAATGTAAATCAATGCATATTGGTACAAATAACCCATCAAATGTCTATCAGATGAACAGCATACCACTACAACATACTGAAGAAGAGAAAGATCTTGGTGTAATACTCCACTCAAATCTGAAACCTTCTACTCATTGCATACAGTCAGCGAAAAAAGCAAACAACATGTTGGGTAATATCAAAAGAACTATTACATACAAATCGAAAGACATCATTAAGTGCCTGTACAAGCAATTAGTGAGACCTAGACTAGAATACTACAAGCATGGTCACCATGGCTACAAAAAGACATTGCCACATTGGAAAAGGTACAACGACGGGCGACCCGACTTGTTCCGAAGCTAAGAAAATTGCCATATAACCAGAGAC
The DNA here is from genome assembly GCF_964340395.1 of Glandiceps talaboti. Taxonomy (NCBI): domain Eukaryota; kingdom Metazoa; phylum Hemichordata; class Enteropneusta; family Spengelidae; genus Glandiceps; species Glandiceps talaboti. The sequence continues at coordinate 3,152,070 of NC_135560.1, read as the reverse complement.
TTCATCATTTTGGTTTAACAACGCTAGTGTTACAAAGTATATAACTGTATTATAAACACAGTAATTGTATCTAGGTTACCCGACCGTGTGAGGTCTAATTGATTAATGAGATAGTAATACGAGCTAGACCATGTTATTACTTGTAATTAAGTGAACGTTTGCAAGTGTCACTACAAGTGATAAATCACAACTTTTAATGAATTCAGCCTTAGTAGAAAAGAGTATTTTCAAAATAGATTATCTCTGAATTAAATTAACCGTAGTTCATAAACACTTCCTATATAAGGAAAAGAATTGAAGTTTACTGTAAACATGTTATTTACTAACCATATTTGTATTACGGAATGAAGATTTTAGATTTGAATAAAATGTGAATGTTGGGTGTATGCTAATAAGCTACTTTACACGGAGAGATCTTGCGGGGCGGAAGAGAGCAACACGTCTGGATTTACGGTGTCTGATCTGCGTCGTAGTAGGAATACTACGGGGAACTATTGTTTCTATCTAGTTTGAACAGCCGTAAGTGAAGGAAAACGAATTCAAAGCTCTCGTATTGTCGGTTTAAGCATACACCTACTTCACCAAAAGTAATATTCTGTGTGCTTGTGAGTTTATCCCCTGAATACGTGTCCTGAGATTCTGGTACCTCTGAGATTGACTGTGTGCGTTTGAAGTTACAACTTGAATTTGGTCAATAACTATCAACACCAAAGACAAGTCTGTAGCACTGGTGTGAGATCCGGGCAGTAAAACTGGTGAGCGACTCCAGGCAGGATAGCGTTATTCAAAGAACAAAATTCGTCGAAAAAGGACTTTGATATGATATAAAGAAAGGGAACCAAATGACTTTGAAAATGCGTTCTCTGAGGCGAAGACGGCAGAAATATCTAAACTACCGGTTGAAGATTTTCAACAATCGTCCAACGAAGGATTAAGGAACATTCCGAAAAACAGGACTCTGGAAAATTTGTTGCAACACACAATGGATTTCACTGAACAATTGCGCCAACAGAATGACATTCTCAATCGCCAAAGTGAAGACTTGAGATCTAAGGTACAATCTCAAACATTTTCTGACAATAAGGGGGAGGGAGAAAACTTTTGTTAGGCAGACAAATTTGCCGCAATTTCAATAAGACGGGACATGCATGTTCTCAGCAACAAAGCTGCTATTCATGTGGTAAATATATCACATTGCGAGAAATTGCCAGAGGCTTCCTCGGGGTAGATTTTATCCAAAAAAAAAAAATTACTGAGGCGTGTGAGAAATGTCAAATCATCAAACACTTCTCACAAGCCAAAGTGAAATTCTGTAAAATTTGCTGATTCGATGGTTCTTAACAGTAATTGAGCAAGGTTAGAACTTTTATCAATACTATTAGTACCTAAATTGCTACTGGTGCAAATGTCACCATCATATCTACAAAATAATTTGATAAAATTCTTCATTGAGATGATTTCTGAAAATCTGAATACAATTGCATAAATTTACCAAACAATCAGCAAATTCCTATTTTGAGTTTTGTACGACTTCCAGTATATTATGACAATCAAGTGGTCAAAACTCCGGTGCATTTAGTTAAAAATTTAGACAGAGATTTCATTCTGGGGATGGATTTCCTAAACAAACGACATAGGGTAATTATTGATCTAGCACGTCAACAAATTATTTATACATCGAAAAACCGCTCTAGGACCATCTCAAAAATATCATACCCTCTAGGTGTAAATGTGTAATTTCGGCTAAGCTAAGGGGCACATTCCCAAATGGACTTATAGGATCCACTATTAACGTGACGTTATTAAATTATGTAGGAATTCAGACTACACGAGGTTTAGCAACTACTACTTTCAGCCACTCCCAGACGGTACTACTTTACATAACTTTGACATGACAGACAAACATTTGCATAATGAGGTACAACCCTCTTTGGAACGGGAGGAATTCAATTCATTATTCAACTTTACTGGGCAGTAGTCTGATTTGACAAGTAGCTATGGAGAAATAAACAGGCATTTGTTGATAAATCTAAATAGAACATGTACACTTAAGGTCAATTTAGGAAACAACCTGTTTGATTGCTACAGACGGTCTCTCATACAAGACGTTAACATATCGCGTCGTGTGAAATTGATTATATTTGAATATTGATATCACATAGTATAAAAAGTTATTTAAGGTCAATTGTTTTGAGCTGTCATTTAAGAGTGCCTGTATGATTGATTTTGCAAGTTTCTTATTTTATCTGGAACAAAGACAGCTATGATTGTGTGAGTGATTGAATTAGTCTGGCCAGACGTTGAATGATAGAGGCCCTGAAAGGTACTTCTTCAATGATTGCTCAAAACAACGGGAAATTTTTGATAACAAAGACATAGTCACTATAATTACCTTTTCTCATTTATCACTCCTATCAGCGAAAAATGCTACCATCTTATTGCCTTATTTGGTGAGGACAATACTGTTGTTGACTGTATAGTTAGTGAACCGTCTCATTTGTCACCGCTCTCAAACAAAAAACAACAACATTTTATCACCTTATATGGTAAGGAAAGTGTTTGGCTACACCAAGCCTTGTTTTCTTTCTGATGGAAAATTTCCAAAATATTTTATGCATGGTCACACCATGTATTTGGTATGTAATTATGTTTTGTTTTAAATGTCTACATTTCTGTTCATTTAAGGTACTCTAAATTATCGCTACACCGACTACAGTTCCCCTAGGTACAAGTCTTGACAATAACTGACAGTGACCTTTTGGTAGAAACAATAATTTATAAACAGATTATAGATTGAATAAATCTGTTTGATGAATTTACTGTAGAGTCTGTCTCACTTCGTTTGAGTCTAATATGAAAACATACATGTTTCTTATAGTCTGTTTGGCTTTACATGGTTTTCGACTCCAAGTTGAGTAACTCTGATATTATAATGTTTAGAAATATTAAGTTGGATTATATAATCAATGTTAATTTAAGAGCATTGAATATCGTATAAAATAATTGTGTTGATTAAGACATGGTGGAGAAATGCGTTAGTATTGATGAAACAAGGCATTTTGTTAATAGTGTATAACACTCCTTCTATAACGTTGGCATATTTACCTTTCTTAAATAGGTTATGTTAGATATATCGTTGAAGGTAAAAGTCTTGTATTGGGTCTATTTATTTGATAAGATTGCTATTCAAATGATTCACGGATGCAATCGACTAGTCAGTAACTTGTTAAAACTTAATCGGGAAATTCCTGTTGGGAACTGTATCTCTAGATGACAAGGTCTAACAGCTGTACAAAGCTCGACATAGTAACGACAGTTCAATCAATTTTAAAGACGGTTCACTAGGATATATCTTCTTATTCTTCACTCTGAGTGGGGTAACTTTACTCTTATCATTTTTTTTTACTTGGCCTTAATATTATAATAGATGTGGAAAATGAGAAATGTGAATATAGCATTACAAATACTACTGACAAACAAGTTGAAGCACAGCAAATTTCTTGGGATAAATCTACGAACCCATCGCCTACACAAGCATTTGAACCTAAGCAGAACACCGATTATATCAATATATTATTGAAGCACTGTGTATCTTTGCTCTCTGTTTCATATTCATGGCCACCTATAAATACTGCCTTCGTACAATTAAACAATATTGGCGAAAACTAACAATTAAGAATAGAGATCGTGAAGAGGGTCCTGGTGAGATGTCTAGCATTCCGATGCTACCCACTCAATCTAATGATAGTATGAACAATAGTAATAAGGACATGACACCCTTGACTGTCTGTACGATTCATGACAACCCCTTAGAAGGCCCCTTCATTCATGAAAATAAGGACGCACCTAATGCGACTATTGACATACCAGACGTGACTGATACACGGTATCATAGTGTTGATGCTAGTAAATCCAGCGCTAATAAGACCTTAAGTACTCCGGTTAAACATGATAAGGCTAATTCACAGTGTGACCCCTTGAGTTTAACTTGGTTTACAATATAAAGGTAGCGTCACTGGAATTTTGATGGTTGACTATAGTCAATTTTGATTTCTGACTTTGAATTTATTATTAATGGTACCTATTATAATGATGATTTCAATTTTGACGTCAATTTGTAACATTTTATTGAGTTTTTTTTGTATAATTACTTTTGAACTTTATTACTTATTGAAATGAGAACATTGAACTCTGAACGATGAGATCATTTCAACTATGACTGTTGAAATAATATTGAACTCTACACTGTGAGACAATTTTGAACTTCTGATAAGAAGAAACATTTCAACTATGGACATTTTGAGTAATAATTAAGATAATGCGTTAAGATTAGATAAGAGATATTTTAATTTGTTGAAGACAAGTATTTTACGTTTATATAAGACACTTTTTCCATTTTAAGATAATTAGATAAGAGTGTTTACGATTTTGGATAAGTATATTTTAACTTTCAATGCCGACGTGTGATTTTCTGTCGACATAAGTGATTTCAATAATTTTATTAACATACTTTTATTAACATTCTAACATTTAAGTAATTTCAGAGACTTTGAACTTTTACTAATATTTTAACATTTTAACTACAACCAAAAACAACAAAAAAACAAAACAAAACAAAAAAAATAATTATTACCAATTTTCTATTCTTTGATTACATTTTACCTTACACAGAATATCTTTGAATTTTGAATTTTACTCAAATTATTAACATTTCTATACCTTTTATTACTCTTTTATTATTCTTTTCAATTTCAATTGCTTAATTGTTTTGGGGACAAAACACTATGGAGTAGGGGGTGGTGTTACAAAGTATATAACTGTATTATAAACACAGTAATTGTATCTAGGTTACCCGACCGTGTGAGGTCTAATTGATTAATGAGATAGTAATACGAGCTAGACCATGTTATTACTTGTAATTAAGTGAACGTTTGCAAGTGTCACTACAAGTGATAAATCACAACTTTTAATGAATTCAGCCTTAGTAGAAAAGAGTATTTTCAAAATAGATTATCTCTGAATTAAATTAACCGTAGTTCATAAACACTTCCTATATAAGGAAAAGAATTGAAGTTTACTGTAAACATGTTATTTACTAACCATATTTGTATTACGGAATGAAGATTTTAGATTTGAATAAAATGTGAATGTTGGGTGTATGCTAATAAGCTACTTTACACGGAGAGATCTTGCGGGGCGGAAGAGAGCAACACGTCTGGATTTACGGTGTCTGATCTGCGTCGTAGTAGGAATACTACGGGGAACTATTGTTTCTATCTAGTTTGAACAGCCGTAAGTGAAGGAAAACGAATTCAAAGCTCTCGTATTGTCGGTTTAAGCATACACCTACTTCACCAAAAGTAATATTCTGTGTGCTTGTGAGTTTATCCCCTGAATACGTGTCCTGAGATTCTGGTACCTCTGAGATTGACTGTGTGCGTTTGAAGTTACAACTTGAATTTGGTCAATAACTATCAACACCAAAGACAAGTCTGTAGCACTAGAGCAAAGAAGGACTCAAGGTGATATGATCCAAACATACAAGATTCTAAATGGTCTGGATTCCTGCAATGTCTCATTTCAAATATCATCAACGTCTACATGAGGTCATAACTTAAAGCTTGCAAAGCCATCCGTCAGACTAAATACAAGGAAATATTTTTTCACTCCCAGGATCATAGACAAATGGAACAGTCTACCATCACATGTGGTGAATACAACATCAGTCAACATTTTCAAAAATCTGTACGACGCTCTGCCTTAGTATTATTCTTGAACTAAAGGGATTTCTATTATCCATCTTGGGTACCTTATCCCTGAACTGAACTGAACTGAACTGAACTGACTAACATACTCTGACTCCAATGTGAAGACAGACAAAGTTGTTGACGTTAGATTTGATTGACACTTCCTTTAGATAACAATGGACGACCATTCACGTGAGCAGTGTACTCAAATTTGGTACGTTTGTATTTGGACATGACTATGTCGGCAAGCCTTTGATTCCGACACAATTTGCCCTGTTTCTGGTTTTTTCATTGGCTCCTCCGGTTTGCCCCGGACATTAGTGATTTTAAAGATTTTTCTTTTCTCCAGCTAGTAAGCCAGGTACAAGTGATGGAAATGATGAACAACCTGCTAAGGAAGCGATCAGTTTTTACGCGGCCGGGGGTGGGCCGGTGACTTCTTGTTCGTGTTGTACTTAAATATAGTGACCCCCCCTGTGATTCATCTACAAAACAACCCAACCCCCAATCCCTGACAAATAAACATACTGACCCCCCCCCCCGACATCTGTTGGCAAGAATTATTCTTCTTCTGCTTGCAAAAGACACTCTAGATTCTCAAAGCACAATACAGCACACTCCATTGTTAATTTTACTTCTCACATTTACAGTAATTTTAAGTGTATCTGGTAAATTGCTGTCCCAAATCCATTGCTCCACATGTATAAAGCTCTTTAGACAGGAACCCTATGAGAAGTGTGATTGTCTGTTCATGGACATGCAAAATATTCATGGTTTAGTAACCAAATGTTCTAGGATATCACTTAGATTGAATGAACTATTACCATTATAAATCAGTTCAGCTAATTATAAAGTACAATATTAGAAATGGAGTAATATAATTGTAAACCTAGAGATTTCAGTAAGTTTCAAAGTAGAGAGAGAACTGGAAACAGTATGGGGAGAAGTGCACGCTACGCGCGTGTGCGCCTGCTATACAAGCACAGTGGGGGAGGGGATGTCGGGGTATCCCCCTCCCACGGTAAGAGCTTTTTGAAAATGGAACACCATTTGGATGCCATTTAGAGCACCATTCAGAAGTAAAACTTAACTTAGTTATATCATGAAAATATTACTAATTTTAGGGTTTCAAAATTTTAAATCATTTCAAGTCATATTGACACAAATAATAATAAAAAGATCAAGTAGAAAGTGAGAAAATTTGGGGAAACATGCACAGTGGAGGTCAGTTACCATATAAATATACAAATTCATTGAAAGTGTTTCTCTATTGCCTATGTTTGTGCGCAATTGAACATGTTCAGGTCAATGGAGGCACAGATTTTAGAGTCAGTCCATCCAGTAAATTTCAAGGTATTTCATTTCTTATGTGTTATGTGTACAGCTACACATGCAAGTTTTTATATCACATGATGGCACAATGCAACTCATGGCCTGTAATATTGAGAAGTCATTTCTAACTAAACTGTTGCTTAAAAGGTGCAATGTTATGACTCCATGTCACATGCTTGGGTTGTATCAAGAGACAAAGAGCTTATGTTATAATTGAACGTGTATCTATAGCCATTGTTACAGTTTATGGTTTATTGTATGCACATACATTTGTTATATAGATATTAAAGTACAGCAGGGTGGTTCATGATTTCGTTCAGTTGTTGAAAATAAGGTGACCCCCCCCTTTAATTCACTTTGTAAAAATGATGGCCACCTTCTGTAAGTCCCAAATTAAGGTGCCCCCCCCCCTGCCGTAAAAAACTGATCGCTCCCTAATCGCAACAAGACAACAGGCGACGTTTCAAATGTGGTGGCTTCAAAAGACCAATAGTCACAGTCTGGAAAATCTGAAGATGTAAAATTGACATGATGGCTTGGACAATTTGAATGGATGAACATCCATACCAGAGAAGACAGCAAGTACCTAATAGATGGCAATATTTACAGAGTATGATGTCGATATTGGAAATTCTCGAAAGGGAAGTCTGATTTCGCGTTGGCACGGGAACATTGGTTGAAAAACAAACATACTTTAAATGGAACACTCCATTTCGGCGATACACGTTCGAGCGAATTCAAAGACATATATTTCACGAAACCAGCGGCGGCCACAGTCCCTTGGTGACAGCCTTCGGTATAACTAGTAGTTGAATGGTGATAACAAAATAGCAGAAATAAAAATAAAGATATTATCTATATGACCTATCTCATAGCCAAACAAGAACTGCCATTTTCACTATTTCCGAGTACTATTGGTTAGGGTGTGTACAGTTTTAACTTCGGGGGGGGGGGGGGCGGAGGATTTTCCGGGGGGGGGGGGCACCAATTTTTCTCAAGAAAAATTAGGGGGGGGGGCTAAACAAAAATTTCACTATTTGTTAGGGGGGGGCACAAAAAAACCCCTAAACCTGAATGTCAGGATGGACAAGTTCCAGATATGTATATAAAATAAAATATAGGCAAAACCGAACACTTGACTGTGCACAATGTCCTACAGAAGTAGCATTTAACATGGATTGATGATAAAACAGTGCACAAACCTATTAAATCACAATATTTGTATTCAGTGAAACAAAAATTGACCGGCGACTCTGCCACTTCTCAAGGTAACTTTCCCATGAAATTGTGTCGGACTTGTTTCATCACAATCACTGTCTGAGATATCAGCCGTGCTTGAAGTTTCAGAGTTATCAGAAAAACAATCATCACTGTCTATAACACCTATTATAGCATTTTCACTTTCAATCTATGTGTTGCTGTATCTGTGTTTCATCTGTGCGTATTTTTGTTAGTGGTTTCAGGGGGGGGGGGCATGAAATAAAAACAAGAAGTCTTAGGGGGGCAGATAATTTATACCAGTTTTTGTAGGGGGGGGCACCAATAAAAATCCCTTGCTTCATTAGAAATCCTCCGGCCTCCCCCTGGAAATTAAAAATGTACACTCCCTTAGAAAAAATGGCGTCGGTTTGAATTTCGTTTATTATTTGCCGTAGAAATGGGTGTGCATATTCCGCGTACTAGGGGATCACGAAAGCCAAGTGAAGTCGGGGATGGCAAGCTTTCCTGTGCTGAGAATAGGAGGCGGGCATTTGAACAACATTTTTGACAACTAACTGCCATTGGGACTTGAAAAAATCACAGATATAGAGCTAAATTTCTTGCATAAATCATGGAAGTGCAAGACTATACCCTTACGGGAGGCATTCAGTTTAAATCTGGTTACACACATGGTTTAGTGAATCTTTTTGCAATTGTACGCTATTCTAGGTATTGGCTTAATCTGTACTCATCGTCAACGAGATCGTAGATTTGGGTAATAAAAATTAATGCATGCATACATACATACATACATACATACATACATACATACATACATACATATACATACATACATACATACATACATACATACATACATACATACATACAGTATTGTAATAGTAATCATGAACTCTTTTTTATATTGACCCGGGTTGACATTTTAAATAAGCTAATATCTCTATCTTCTCTGCCTTTCACTTGGTAACTTACAATACGTACTGTGGAAGGTACATGGGGGGGGGGGGGAATCGGGGGTTTGTGGGGGAAATATCTTGTTTAATTTATAGTTGAAGAAGCAAAATCCACTTGGTGACTGGAGTAGTACTATTACAGTAGCTGAATAAAGAAAAGTTAATGAAATATTGACTGTTCCCTACTTACTTGTTTGCCTCTGAGTATGTCTTTGTGTATGTTGGAAATGGGTCTTCATCGTTATCGTTGTAGTCCCAGCATGCATCGGGGTCGTAATTTTTTCGTAAGTCTATGTGCGTCCATTCAAAACCTGCCGTCAAAACATCACGTGATTATTTAGGATATTTACTGTAAAAGATTGCGATTTTGTTGATGATACATATACAAGTGATTAGGTGACCATTTCGAAATCATTACTTTACCCGCTAAGTTTTAGAGTTGGTTGCTATAGGCAACGGTATCACTATGTCAATGTAAAACAAATAATAAATATTAATAGCTTCACCACTTATTCTTAAAAACTTTTTGGGGTCATGTTTTTCATATCAAATATATGACTGTCCTTTATCAAACCTATAATCGGGGCAACCCGTTGCTTCTTGAATAAATAAACAAGTAAATAAATAATGAAATATGATTAATTTTCATCTTACTGTAACTGACCTCCACAATCTGTCGATATGTCACGGGAATGTAAATGAAAGAAGTGGAGAATCACTAACATTCAGTATAAACGTAATAACCATTCTATGTCATAGCTAGTTATTTTATGAAGGTCATTTGACGTACGACAGCTGTTTTACAGTCTTGCGTAGATGAAATACACACAGGATAAACGTTAGTTGGCACTAACACTCACCATCATCAAGTACTGTTACAACTACACCTTTTCCCGTGATTCCTTGTTCCCACACAGGTATGACGTGGAGGTCTAGCTTTGGCAAGTTTGTGGATGACCGTGTGTCGTGCTAAGGTGGAATGTGAATGATTGGTTAGCTTAAACTTTGCAAAATTGAAAATGTCTTATCAGTGAAGGGTAGTCGTTGTAATACACAGAGTCTCAATATTATAATGTTTTTTTTTGTCCGACTCTTGTTATGTTTCTTTGACTGGTGGTGCCAAAAGCAGTCTTGTTACTGCTGCCTGTCTTTAGTTTTAAGTCATTTTTTTATTATTATTTCAATTAGTTAATGTGGTAATATCATTCTTACTAGGACTTTCTTAGGATTAGAATTATTGACATAAAAGTCCAATGTTTATGATCCATGGCAATATCGTTATATTTTACCATGTCGGACCTAATACACAGCTAAAATCTATCTGGTCTGAATCAGGACTGTGGCATGCCAGTTTGATCAGCTCTGTCGCACACCTGCGGCAGGATGTATTTTTAGCTGTGTAGGAGATATATAATCACTTTATTCAATTCAATTCAAAATAAATCATAACATAGAATCTTACCAAGTACCATTGTTTTGGCCACTCATCGTCGTTAAATTTTACAGCATCTTTTTCGACCAGATCTCTCTTTACTCTTGTCCTAACGATCTGCTGTTCTACCCAGTGAACCTAAAGTGCAATTCAACGGTAACATTGTATAGCAATCTAAGTAATACAAAAACGATGTAGCTCTTAAATTTCCTTCTTTCTTTTTTTTTTTACATTTAATGAAACTGCGTCCTCAAGTGGTAAGCTTGGATTTATAGATGCCGTCGATTAGATTTTTGATTAAATCATCCACGTTATCATCATGTATCGGTTATTACACCATGACGTCACCATGTACTAGTTTAACAATATGACAACACACAATAAGTTTAACTACGGCATTTTGTCTACACGACTGAGTTTTATTGTCTGTGTTTTTTGGTTAGGGTTTTTTCACCACACAGGTAGATTTACCGGCCGGGAACACCCACACAGGTAGATTTACCGGAACCCCTCCTTAACTAATGGTTGTTTGTGTAAGGATAATCTAACATTTAACAAACAAGGAAATGTAACAATACTTTTTCGTTATGTAAATATCGTCGACGTAATCAATACGGTTGTCAACGTAATCGACAAGGTATCAATACCGTAGTATTAAATAATAATAATTCCCTGGCTAAAAAAATCACTGGATCTTTCTCGACAGGAAATATCAGATTCACAAATATAAATACAATTGTACATCTTCTAGCATCGAATTTCACGTATTTTATACCTTAATTTTGTTAATACGGACTGTAAGAGCTGATCGTTTGACTACAAAATATAGAGAAGGTGTGTTATTTACTCTTATGCTAATAACTCTTCAATAAGTTCTAGTCGGAATGGTGTACACGGTATGTAGACATTGTTAGTTACTAGGCTACTTACCCTTTGGTCTTTTTCCAATCTTTTGGTATGGTGATGTGCACTTCGCTTAGAACGTTTGGCTATTTCCCGATGAGAGAATACAAAGTAGTCTTGTAAGCCACCAACCTACAGATTTAGACAGTATACGCTTTACGTTAGCACGTTTATCGCTCTTTTGGCCAAAATCATTCTACACGCCATACTCTACATTCACCCTATGAAATAAATATGCGACTGCTGAATGTTTGCATGTTATATTTCACCTCAGAGAATGTTTAGAAAACAATATGTTTAGATGAAAATTCCAGTTACTATATGTTCAGTGGTTCACAAAATGTGATTGTTTCCACTTTCCAACCAGACCATTATAATCCGTCAGAGGGCGCTAGATGTATGCATACGAAAGGAACTGCCACGTAGTATGACGTCATCATATATAAACGAGAACAAACATTCTTATAAAAACAATACGAAAAAAACTTATATGTTTTGTTTATCTGATTAGATAACACAGCTGTCGCCGACAGTCCACGTCGGAAATGAAATACTGTATTTCCAAACTAGACGCTATTGATGACAGTATGACGGGGCAATATTCGCTTATTGCAAGTTTCCATACATAGCAAGGATATTGTTAAAATGTATATTTCGGAGGATACAATATTAATGGTCTTTGATTTTTCATTGCTATGAAGACTTCTTTTTTCATAAAACGCTATGTGAAGGTAATGCTAATATTTTCCATATGTTTAATACCTTAATAATAATATAACCGAACTGGCCCCTGTATCACGCTAAGAGAATAAAACATGCTGCCACTTTCCTCAGTTTTATGATATTATAAACATTAGTTAGATAGTTCTTTCAAGCATTTGTTAACAAAGTAATCACCCCTTGTTTCAGCTCCAAAATAGAACATGTGCTCTTATATTAGTATTTCATTTGTGCAAATGTGTACAACACTTTTTAGTGTGTTTGTACATCATTCTCCTCCACTGTGTAATAACCATGTTTAATGAGTTTTAATAGCAGGAAGTACTTGAATCGAGTGATTCAATATGAGATCTAAAAATATCTTTACTTGAACGCATCAGGTAACCTGCTATAACATATATTTCCATGTTGAAAGGAAATTCAAAACAGGAAAGCCATAAGTCACACTTTATGACTCTGTGGATGTCTTCATTATCTGTGTTGTGTAAAGTAATATAAACGCCGAAAGTAAATTATAGTGTTTAGGTTTATTGTGATCGATGTAATTCAACGATAGAATATGTGAATGCTAGAGTGGCTAGTACAGGAGGTACAAACAGACCGGATATCAAAGTGATGATACACGTTAGCTTCATCTTCAATGCATGTTTTAGGTGAGGTTCTCACTTAATACAATTTACTTCGTCAAATTCTTTTCAGTAGGTGAAAATTCATAAAACCTATTCCTTGGAGATATGCATTTGACCTTACTTCTGTGAGCTCTGTTCTGTACTGCAAGAGTCTGCGTGGGGCGATCGATACACTTCAGCTCTTCTAAAGGCTGGAGATATTCCTTATACGTCTAACTGGACATATTCCACTAAACACTACTACGTGTAACCGGAAATATTTCACTAAAAAATAATACGTCTAACTGGAAATGTTTTACTAAACACTATTATGTCTAACTGGAAATATTTCACTAAACACTAATACGTCTAACTGGAAATATTTCACTAAACACTACTACGTCTAACTGGAAATATTTTACTAAACACTACTACGTCTAACTGGACATATTCCACTAAACACTACTATGTCTAACTGGAAATATTCCACTAAACACTAATACGTCTAACTGGACATATTCCACTAAACACTACTATGTCTAACTGGACATATTCCACTAAACACTAATACGTCTAACTGGACATATTCCACTAAACACTTATACGCCTAACTGGAAATATTCCACTAAACACTACTATGTCTAACTGGACATATTCCACTAAACACTACTATGTCTAACTGGACATATTCCTCTAAACACTACTATGTCTAACTGGACATATTCCACTAAACACTAATACGTCTAACTGGACATATTCCACTAAACACTAATACGTCTAACTGGACATATTCCACTAAACACTAATACGTCTAACTGGACATATTCCACTAAACACTACTACGTCTAACTGGACATATTTTACTAAACACTACTATGTCTAACTGGAAATATTTTACTAAACACTACTATGTCTAACTGGACATATTCCACTAAACACTACTATGTCTAACTGGACATATTCCACTAAACACTAATACGTCTAACTGGAAATATTCCACTAAACACTGCTACGTCTAACTGGACATAATCCGCTAAATAGTATAATGTCTAACTGGACATATTCCACTAAACACTATAATGTCTAACGGGATATATTCCACTAAACACTACTACGTCTAACTGGAAATATTCCACTAAACACTAATACGTCTAACTGGACATATTCCTCTAAACACTATAATGTCTAACTGGAAATATTCCACTAAACACTAATACGTCTAACTGGACATATTCCAGTAAACACTACTATGTCTAACTGGACATATTCCACTAAACACTAATACGTCTAACTGGACATATTCCACTAAACACTACTATGTCTAACTGGACATATTCCACGAAACACTACTATGTCTAACTGGACATATTCCGCTAAATATTACAATGTCCAACTGGAAATAATCCCCTAAACATATCTATGTCTAACTGGACATATTCCACTAAACACTACTACGTCTAACTGGACATATTTCACTAAATACTACTACGTCTAACTGGACATATTCCACTAAACACTATAATGTCTAACTGGAAATATTCCGCTAAACACTACTATGTCTAACTGGAAATATTCCGCTAAACACTACTACGTCTAACTGGACATATTCCGCTAAATAGTATAATGTCTAACTGGAAAGATTCCACTAAACACTCGGTGATGATATTGACAATATTCTACAAACATATTTACGTCTAACTTGAAATAGTGCGCTAAATGTTGAAATAATTCACCGAACAGTTGTATGGTTAGTTAATATATTCATTGACGCACTCTGATGCACATTTAGTTCGATGTGTTCTTCTAAACACTGCACACACATACTATCTAATAAAACCACTGCACACAATACTCTATTCCTCTATTGAAACTACTGTTTGTACATCTAGCATGGCATGTGAGGTTATTAGTTTATTTAGACTTAGTCCAAATAATTTACTAAAAATACGTTCGTCTAAGAAAAAAGTAGTATTTTAAGCACGTATTCTGACTCGTTTCAGTTAGGTATAAAATATATTCATTTTCATCATAGAACTGTTTACATGACCAGAAGTATTCATTCTCCTGGTTGATCAAATAAATCACAAAAGTTATGAATTATGATTAGGTTCGTGAACCACGACAGATCAAAAGTAAAAAGGTTGAACGGTTTGTATGTTATAACCTTTGTCAATTAACTTTTTCAAATATCTATGCAATTTCACAGATGAACACTTTGATAATAACATATTTCCTAGCTGTGTATATTTGTACACTAAAACTTGTATCGTTAAAATCTGTTCTGCTGAAACACTCAGTAATACATTACAACACAAGCCATTTTCCAAATTGGATGAAATTTAGCGGCATCACTCGATGAATATATCCGAAGGCAATTCTTATTTTAGAAACAACGAATCTCTAAAACAACTATAGTGAAATTGCCTTTAGATCTTTCCTCAGATGTCCTAAGGAGATATACGCGAACGAATGGATCCAAAATCCACGATTTTTAATTCGTATGCTGGCAATGCTACGACATTATACTTTCTATTCATATTGATTTCCCTAGCGGACAAGGCCTTGATAGCATTTTCCTGAAAATTGATATTTGGTCTCAGTTGTTTTCCTTGCGAGGATTAGATTAATCTTTCATATAGGACATATAGGACTGTTTAGCTTACTCTATAATAACTAGGTTTTCTTTTAATTCATGGCTATGAAGTGGCTTATAGTACAAAATGGACAGTGTTTACCACAACTCTCGTATAGTTATCTTTTAAACAATTAGCGATGTTGGCTGACAATTTCACATATATATAAAAATTGGGAGTGTAATAATATGTGTGGTACAGTTTGTGGTTTATACATATAGTATTGTACATATGGTATTGTACATAGTACAGTTTGTGGTATTGTACATATGGTATTGTACATAGTACAGTGTGTGGTATTGTACATATAGTATTGTCCATAGTACAGTTTGTGGCATTGTACATATGGTATTGTACATAGTACAGTTTGTGGTATTGTACATATAGTATTGTACATAGTACAGTTTGTGGTATTGTACATATGGTATTGTACATAGAGTTTGTGGTATTGTACATATGGTATTGTACATATGGTATTGAATGTGGTATTGTACATATAGAATTGTACATAATATCGAGTGTGGTACTGGACATAGTACTGTACATATTATTGCAAGTGATAAGGTATGTGGTATGACGTATGTATGTATTGTAAGTGGTATCACATTTGGTATTTTAAGTGGAATGCAATCCACGTGGAACATTGCTATTGGTGTGAAGTTTACACTTTTAGAATAATTTTATATATGATAACATACTATTACATATCACAAATTAGATAAATATGTGTCAATTAACCCTAACATGAAACATGAATCATGACGGAAGTAAAAGTATAAAGAAAATATAGATAGCGTCAAGTCATAGCATCGCATGAAATCATAATACATTAGCATACCCTTATACTAACAATAAAACATGAAATGAATTGTTAACAGGTGGCATGTTACATGACAGAAGGGGGGTGTAGTCATGAGTGGAGACGGTTAGTCTAAAAAACGGTTTAGTGAAGAATTAAACCGATTATTTGGAGGCCGTCCTAACCCTGTCCAGTTACATACATCACGTTTTATAATAGCAGGTGTTTTGTTATCATCTTCAATGGGTTATTTACTTCATTCAAAGGCCATTGGCCCAAAATACAAGTCACTATCAACAACAACACAATATGGTAAAAAGTTACAGTTCCAATTTAAATGCTCCAGCTCTTACTGACAGAGCATGCTTGAGAAAAATTTCAAGACTTTGTAAATCAACTACTTCACCAGATGATAACTGTCAGTACGTTCACTGACTTCATTTCTAGGTCTAAGTACTTTCACTGACTTCATCCCTAGGTCTTAGTACTTTCACTGACTTCATCCCTAGGTCTTAGTACTTTCACTGACTTCATCCCTAGGTCTTAGTACTTTCATTGACTTCATCTCTAGGTCTTAGAATTTTCACTGACTTCATTTCTAGGTCTTAGTACTTTCACTGACTTCATCTCTAGGTCTTAGTACTTTCACTGACTTCATCCCTAGGTCTAAGTACTTTCACTGACTTCATCCCTAGGTCTTAGTACTTTCACTGACTTCATCCCTAGGTCTTAGAACTTTCACTGACTTCATCCCTAGGTCTAAGTACTTTCACTGACTTCATCCCTAGGTCTTAGAACTTTCACTGACTTCATCTCTAGGTCTTAGTACTTTCACTGACTTCATCCCTAGGTCTTAGAACTTTCACTGACTTCATCTCTAGGTCTTAGTACTTTCACTGACTTCATCTCTAGGTCTTAGAACTTTCACTGACTTCATCCCTAGGTCTTAGTACTTTCACTGACTTCATCCCTAGGTCATAGAACTTGCACTGACTTCATCCCTAGGTCTAAGTACTTTCACTGACTTCATCCCTAGGTCTTAGTACTTTCACTGACTTCATCTCTAGGTCTTAGAACTTTCACTGACTTCATCCCTAGGTCTTAGTACTTTCACTGACTTCATCCCTAGGTCTAAGTACTTTCACTGACTTCATCCCTAGGTCTAAGTACTTTCACTGACTTCATCCCTAGGTCTTAGTACTTTCACTGACTTCATCCCTAGGTCTTAGTACTTTCACTGACTTCATCCCTAGGTCTTAGTACTTTCACTGACTTCATTCCTAGGTCTTAGTACTTTCACTGACTTCATCCCTAGGTCTAAGTACTTTCACTAACTTCATCCCTAGGTCTTAGTACTTTCACTGACTTCATCCCTAGGTCTTAGTACTTTCACTGACTTCATCCCTAGGTCTTAGTACTTTCACTGACTTCATCCCTAGGTCTTAGTACTTTCACTGACTTCATCTCTAGGTCTTAGAACTTTCACTGACTTCATCCCTAGGTCTTAGTACTTTCACTGACTTCATCCCTAGGTCTTAGTACTTTCACTGACTTCATCCCTAGGTCTTAGAACTTTCACTGACTTCATCCCTAGGTCTAAGTACTTTCACTGACTTCATCCCTAGGTCTTAGTACTTTCACTGGCTTCATCTCTAGGTCTTAGAACTTTCACTGACTTCATCCCTAGGTCTTAGTACTTTCACTGACTTCATCCCTAGGTCTTAGTACTTTCACTGACTTCATCCCTAGGTCTTAGTACTTTCACTGACTTCATCCCTAGGTCTAAGTACTTTCACTGACTTCATCCCTAGGTCTTAGTACTTTCACTGACTTCATCCCTAGGTCTTAGTACTTTCACTGACTTCATCCCTAGGTCTTAGTACTTTCACTGACTTCATCCCTAGGTCTTAGTACTTTCACTGACTTCATCTCTAGGTCTTAGAACTTTCACTGACTTCATCCCTAGGTCTTAGTACTTTCACTGACTTCATCCCTAGGTCTTAGAACTTTCACTGACTTCATCCCTAGGTCTAAGAACTTTCACTGACTTCATCCCTAGGTCTTAGTACTTTCACTGGCTTCATCTCTAGGTCTTAGAACTTTCACTGACTTCATCCCTAGGTCTAAGAACTTTCACTGACTTCATCCCTAGGTCTAAGTACTTTCACTGACTTCATCCCTAGGTCTTAGTACTTTCACTGACTTCATCCCTAGGTCTTAGTACTTTCACTGACTTCATCCCTAGGTCTTAGTACTTTCACTGACTTCATCCCTAGGTCTAAGTACTTTCACTGACTTCATCCCTAGGTCTTAGTACTTTCACTGACTTCATCCCTAGGTCTTAGTACTTTCACTGACTTCATCCCTAGGTCTAAGTACTTTCACTAACTTCATCCCTAGGTCTTAGTACTTTCACTGACTTCATCCCTAGGTCTTAGTACTTTCACTGACTTCATCCCTAGGTCTTAGTACTTTCACTGACTTCATCCCTAGGTCTTAGTACTTTCACTGACTTCATCTCTAGGTCTTAGAACTTTCACTGACTTCATCCCTAGGTCTTAGTACTTTCACTGACTTCATCCCTAGGTCTTAGAACTTTCACTGACTTCATCCCTAGGTCTAAGAACTTTCACTGACTTCATCCCTAGGTCTTAGTACTTTCACTGGCTTCATCTCTAGGTCTTAGAACTTTCACTGACTTCATCCCTAGGTCTAAGAACTTTCACTGACTTCATCCCTAGGTCTAAGTACTTTCACTGACTTCATCCCTAGGTCTTAGTACTTTCACTGACTTCATCCCTAGGTCTTAGTACTTTCACTGACTTCATCCCTAGGTCTTAGTACTTTCACTGACTTCATCCCTAGGTCTAAGTACTTTCACTGACTTCATCCCTAGGTCTTAGTACTTTCACTGACTTCATCCCTAGGTCTTAGTACTTTCACTGACTTCATCCCTAGGTCTTAGTACTTTCACTGACTTCATCCCTAGGTCTTAGTACTTTCACTGACTTCATCCCTAGGTCTTAGTACTTTCACTGACTTCATCTCTAGGTCTTAGAACTTTCACTGACTTCATCCCTAGGTCTTAGTACTTTCACTGACTTCATCCCTAGGTCTTAGAACTTTCACTGACTTCATCCCTAGGTCTAAGAACTTTCACTGACTTCATCCCTAGGTCTTAGAACTTTCACTGACTTCATCCCTAGGTCTAAGAACTTTCACTGACTTCATCCCTAGGTCTAAGAACTTTCACTGACTTCATCCCTAGGTCTTAGTACTTTCACTGACTTCATCCCTAGGTCTAAGTACTTTCACTGACTTCATCCCTAGGTCTTAGTACTTTCACTGACTTCATCCCTAGGTCTTAGAACTTTCACTGACTTCATCCCTAGGTCTAAGTACTTTCACTGACTTCATCCCTAGGTCTTAGTACTTTCACTGACTTCATCCCTAGGTCTTAGAACTTTCACTGACTTCATCCCTAGGTCTAAGTACTTTCACTGACTTCATCCCTAGGTCTTAGTACTTTCACTGGCTTCATCTCTAGGTCTTAGAACTTTCACTGACTTCATCCCTAGGTCTTAGTACTTTCACTGACTTCATCCCTAGGTCTTAGTACTTTCACCGACTTCATCCCTAGGTCTTAGTACTTTCACTGACTTCATCCCTAGGTCTTAGTACTTTCACTGACTTCATTCCTAGGTCTTAGTACTTTCACTGACTTCATCCCTAGGTCTAAGTACTTTCACTGACTTCATCCCTAGGTCTTAGTACTTTCACTGACTTCATCCCTATGTCTTAGAACTTTCACTGACTTCACCCCTAGGTCTAAGTACTTTCACTGACTTCACCCCTAGGTCTAAGTACTTTCACTGACTTCACCCCTAGGTCTAAGTACTTTCACTGACTTCATCCCTAGGTCTAAGTACTTTCACTGACTTCATCCCTAGGTCTTAGTACTTTCACTGACTTCATCCCTAGGTCTTAGTACTTTCACTGACTTCATCCCTAGGTCTTAGTACTTTCACTGACTTCATCCCTAGGTCTTAGTACTTTCACTGACTTCATCCCTAGGTCTAAGTACTTTCACTGACTTCATCCCTAGGTCTTAGAACTTTCACTGACTTCATCCCTAGGTCTTAGTACTTTCACTGACTTCATCCCTAGGTCTTAGAACTTTCACTGACTTCATCCCTAGGTCTAAGTACTTTCACTGACTTCATCCCTAGGTCTTAGAACTTTCACTGACTTCATCCCTAGGTCTTAGAACTTTCACTGACTTCATCCCTAGGTCTAAGTACTTTCACTGACTTCATCCCTAGGTCTAAGTACTTTCACTGACTTCATCTCTAGGTCTTAGTACTTTCACTGACTTCATCTCTAGGTCTTAGTACTTTCACTGACTTCATTTCTAGGTCTAAGTACTTTCACTGACTTCATCTCTAGGTCTTAGAATTTTCACTGACTTCATTTCTAGGTCTAAGTACTTTCACTGACTTCATCCCTAGGTCTAAGTACTTTCACTGACTTCATCCCTAGGTCTTAGTACTTTCACTGACTTCATCTCTAGGTCTTAGTACTTTCACTGACTTCATCCCTAGGTCTAAGAACTTTCACTGACTTCATCCCTAGGTCTAAGTACTTTCACTGACTTCATCCCTAGGTCTTAGTACTTTCACTGACTTCACCCCTAGGTCTAAGTACTTTCACTGACTTCATCCCTAGGTCTTAGTACTTTCACTGACTTCATCTCTAGGTCTTAGAACTTTCACTGACTTCATCTCTAGGTCTAAGTACTTTCACTGACTTCATCTCTAGGTCTTAGTACTTTCACTGACTTCATTTCTAGGTCTAAGTACTTTCACTGACTTCATCTCTAGGTCTTAGAATTTTCACTGACTTCATTTCTAGGTCTAAGTACTTTCACTGACTTCATCCCTAGGTCTAAGTACTTTCACTGACTTCATCCCTAGGTCTTAGTACTTTCACTGACTTCATCTCTAGGTCTTAGTACTTTCACTGACTTCATCCCTAGGTCTAAGAACTTTCACTGACTTCATCCCTAGGTCTAAGTACTTTCACTGACTTCATCCCTAGGTCTTAGTACTTTCACTGACTTCACCCCTAGGTCTAAGTACTTTCACTGACTTCATCCCTAGGTCTTAGTACTTTCACTGACTTCATCCCTAGGTCTTAGAACTTTCACTGACTTCATCCCTAGGTCTTAGTACTTTCACTGACTTCATCCCTAGGTCTAAGTACTTTCACTGACTTCATCCCTAGGTCTTAGTACTTTCACTGACTTCACCCCTAGGTCTAAGTACTTTCACTGACTTCATCCCTAGGTCTTAGTACTTTCACTGACTTCATCCCTAGGTCTTAGTACTTTCACTGACTTCATCCCTAGGTCTTAGTACTTTCACTGACTTCATCCCTAGGTCTTAGTACTTTCACTGACTTCATCCCTAGGTCTTAGTACTTTCACTGACTTCATCCCTAGGTCTAAGTACTTTCACTGACTTCATCCCTAGGTCTTAGTACTTTCACTGACTTCATCCCTAGGTCTTAGAACTTTCACTGACTTCATCTCTAGGTCTAAGTACTTTCACTGACTTCACCCCTAGGTCTTAGAATTTTCACTGACTTCATTTCTAGGTCTTAGTACTTTCACTGACTTCATCCCTAGGTCTTAGAACTTTCACTGACTTCATCCCTAGGTCTTAGTACTTTCACTGACTTCATCCCTAGGTCTAAGTACTTTCACTGACTTCATCCCTAGGTCTTAGTACTTTCACTGACTTCATCCCTAGGTCTTAGTACTTTCACTGACTTCATCCCTAGGTCTTAGAACTTTCACTGACTTCATCCCTAGGTCTAAGTACTTTCACTGACTTCACCCCTAGGACTTAGTACTTTCACTGACTTCATCCCTAGGTCTTAGCACTTTCACTGACTTCATCCCTAGGTCTTAGTACTTTCACTGACTTCACCCCTAGGACTTAGTACTTTCACTGACTTCATCCCTAGGTCTTAGCACTTTCACTGACTTCATCCCTAGGTCTAAGTACTTTCACTGACTTCATCCCTAGGTCTTAGTACTTTCACTGACTTCATCCCTAGGTCTTAGTACTTTCACTGACTTCATCCCTAGGTCTAAGTACTTTCACTGACTTCATCCCTAGGTCTTAGTACTTTCACTGACTTCATCCCTAGGTCTTAGAACTTTCACTGACTTCATCCCTAGGTCTTAGTACTTTCACTGACTTCATCCCTAGGTCTAAGTACTTTCACTGACTTCATCCCTAGGTCTTAGAACTTTCACTGACTTCATCCCTAGGTCTTAGAACTTTCACTGACTTCATCCCTAGGTCTAAGTACTTTCACTGACTTCATCCCTAGGTCTTAGAACTTTCACTGACTTCATCCCTAGGTCTTAGTACTTTCACTGACTTCATCCCTAGGTCTAAGTACTTTCACTGACTTCATCTCTAGGTCTAAGTACTTTCATTGACTTCATCTCTAGGTCTTAGAACTTTCACTGACTTCATCCCTAGGTCTTAGTACTTTCACTGACTTCATCCCTAGGTCTTAGTACTTTCACTGACTTCATCCCTAGGTCTTAGAACTTTCACTGACTTCATCCCTAGTCTAAGAACTTTCACTGACTTCATCCCTAGGTCTAAGAACTTTCACTGACTTCATCTCTAGGTCTTAGTACTTTCACTGACTTCATCCCTAGGTCTAAGAACTTTCACTGACTTCATCCCTAGGTCTAAGTACTTTCACTGACTTCATCCCTAGGTCTTAGTACTTTCACTGACTTCACCCCTAGGTCTTAGAATTTTCACTGACTTCATTTCTAGGTCTTAGTACTTTCACTGACTTCATCCCTAGGTCTTAGAACTTTCACTGACTTCATCCCTAGGTCTTAGTACTTTCACTGACTTCATCCCTAGGTCTAAGTACTTTCACTGACTTCATCCCTAGGTCTTAGTACTTTCACTGACTTCATCCCTAGGTCTTAGAACTTTCACTGACTTCATCCCTAGGTCTAAGTACTTTCACTGACTTCATCCCTAGGTCTTAGTACTTTCACTGGCTTCATCTCTAGGTCTTAGAACTTTCACTGACTTCATCCCTAGGTCTTAGTACTTTCACTGACTTCATCCCTAGGTCTTAGTACTTTCACCGACTTCATCCCTAGGTCTTAGTACTTTCACTGACTTCATCCCTAGGTCTTAGTACTTTCACTGACTTCATTCCTAGGTCTTAGTACTTTCACTGACTTCATCCCTAGGTCTAAGTACTTTCACTGACTTCATCCCTAGGTCTTAGTACTTTCACTGACTTCATCCCTATGTCTTAGAACTTTCACTGACTTCACCCCTAGGTCTAAGTACTTTCACTGACTTCACCCCTAGGTCTAAGTACTTTCACTGACTTCACCCCTAGGTCTAAGTACTTTCACTGACTTCATCCCTAGGTCTAAGTACTTTCACTGACTTCATCCCTAGGTCTTAGTACTTTCACTGACTTCATCCCTAGGTCTTAGTACTTTCACTGACTTCATCCCTAGGTCTAAGTACTTTCACTGACTTCATCCCTAGGTCTAAGTACTTTCACTGACTTCATCTCTAGGTCTTAGTACTTTCACTGACTTCATCCCTAGGTCTTAGTACTTTCACTGACTTCATCCCTAGGTCTTAGTACTTTCACTGACTTCATCCCTAGGTCTTAGTACTTTCACCGACTTCATCCCTAGGTCTTAGAACTTTCACTGACTTCATCTCTAGGTCTTAGTACTTTCACTGACTTCATCCCTAGGTCTTAGAACTTTCACTGACTTCATCCCTAGGTCTAAGTACTTTCACTGACTTCATCCCTAGGTCTTAGAACTTTCACTGACTTCATCCCTAGGTCTAAGTACTTTCACTGACTTCATCCCTAGGTCTTAGAACTTTCACTGACTTCATCCCTAGGTCTAAGTACTTTCACTGACTTCATCCCTAGGTCTTAGAACTTTCACTGACTTCATTTCTAGGTCTTAGAACTTTCACTGACTTCATCCCTAGGTCTAAGTACTTTCACTGACTTCATCCCTAGGTCTTAGTACTTTCACTGACTTCATCCCTAGGTCTAAGTACTTTCACTGACTTCATCCCTAGGTCTTAGCACTTTCACTGACTTCATCCCTAGGTCTTAGTACTTTCACTGACTTCATCCCTAGGTCTTAGTACTTTCACTGACTTCATCCCTAGGTCTTAGTACTTTCACTGACTTCATCCCTAGGTCTAAGTACTTTCACTGACTTCATCCCTAGGTCTTAGTACTTTCACTGACTTCATCCCTAGGTCTTAGTACTTTCACTGACTTCATCCCTAGGTCTTAGTACTTTCACTGACTTTATGTATGTATGTATGTATGTATGTATGTATGTATGTATGTATGTATGTATGTATGTATGTATGTATGTATGCATGTGTGTGCGAGTTTGGGTGGGTGGTTGGGTGGGTGGATGGATGGATGGATGGATGGATGGATGGATGAGTGAGTGAGTGAGTGAGTGAGTGAGTGAGTGAGTGAATGAATGAATGAATGAATGAATGTGTGTGTGTATGTGAACAGATGGATGGATAATGTACAGTGAAAATTTAAAAATTGGAAAGATTGATCAATAAATCAAATTGATTTGTATATTTACTTTGGTTATATATTGTGGTATGTATATTATATTTGGTTACGTAATGTGGTATGTATATTTACTTTGGTTATGTATTGTGGTATGTATACTTACTTTGGTTATGTATTGTGGTATGTATATTTACTTTGGTTATGTAATGTGGTATGTATATTTAATTTGGTTATGTATTGTGGTATGTATATTCAATTTGGTTATGTATTGTGGTATGTATATTTAATTTTGTTATGTAGTGTGGTATGTATATTCAATTTGGTTATGTATTGTGGTATGTATATTTAATTTGGTTATGTATTGTGGTATGTATATTTAATTTTGTTATGTAATGTGGTATGTATATTCAATTTGGTTATGTATTGTGGTATGTATATTCAATTTGGTTATGTATTGTGGTATGTATATTTAATTTGGTTATGTAATGTGGTTTGTATATTTAATGTGGTTATGTAATGTGGTTTGTATATTTAATGTGGTTATGAAATGTGGTATATATATTTAATTTGGTTATATAAGTCAAATTCAAATAAACAGATTAGTAACGTTTTAAAACTTGTATTTTATACATGTTAAATCATAATAGCATGAGCAGTGGAGTCTTGACTTTTCGAAATCAGAACTGACCTAACGAGCTTGCCATTTCAGAATAGGTATTGGAAGTAATAACCGATAACCGTGGTTTTGGTGATACAACATGTACAGTGTGGTTTTATCGAATTCCTTGTCATAAGGTATTACAGACCTTAGAACAGATACACCTTGGTGAAATGGCCAGACGAAGTGATTTCTCACCTGCCAGCTTTGCCCTTTGACAGAAACCAATTTGACACTAATCACTATTTTGATGCAATAAAAACAACATTGGGTGCACATAATCATGCACTTAAAGTTTCAAAAATCAAATTGCTTTTCATTAAGACAATGCATGACCCCATTTCTCACTCGTTTCACAGAAAAGAATGTCCATTTCGGAAAATAAAGAGAGATTAAACTGTGACTCTTATTGCCCTGACCTATCCGATCGTTTCATCATCTCATCTCATCTCATCTCATCTCATCTCATCTCCAGGTTGATCCATAAAGTCACTCTTGTTCCATCTATCATGGCAAGTCACAATAATCTCAGTTGTTCATTGTTT
Source organism: Glandiceps talaboti (assembly GCF_964340395.1). Taxonomy (NCBI): domain Eukaryota; kingdom Metazoa; phylum Hemichordata; class Enteropneusta; family Spengelidae; genus Glandiceps; species Glandiceps talaboti. Next base: position 3,125,888 of record NC_135560.1, on the reverse strand, counting down.
TCTGTCATCCTATTACACATCTCACAAATTTGGTCCAAATAGTGATTGAAGTCAACCGAGTGGCATCAAATACGAATGCAATAACATAAAGTGAATTCAAACTTTGAAGCTGTACGAATTTTCATCAATATTATAACAGAGGTCTGAAAGTTACAATGACATCACGCCCTAGTTCAAGTATTTTGATATAGTCCTGCATGTCAACAGTTCAAAGTAATACTCGTACGTCTTCAGCTTACGTCAACTCATCTTACCCAAAAAACCCAACATTTCCTTGTTTTTTCTTTAAGTGTTTTTTCTATCCCATATATGTCATACTGAACAAGAGTACATTTCAGATTTCGGAGGGCTTAGTGGATGTGAACAGTCAAAACTAAAACAGCACTGCATGGGGACCAATCTTTTATTTCAAAGCGGATGTTGGAATAGGATAAAAGCGAAGGACAAGTCGATTTGATTTCTAAAAGCATTTTATAAGCCCCTGTTATTAAGAAATAAAATGGCCTAGGCGTGTTTTTGATTGGCCCTTTGACTATCTCCTGACTATAATAACAATTACAAATGGGAGATTCCTAGATTTAAATTCACCTGAAATATACAATTCAAGATTCATTGAGGAAAGAGAAATATATATCAGTCAATGTTTAAATCACTTTTGAATTGGCGAAGAGTAAAACGTGCAGTGTTATCATTAAAGGTCACCATGATTGAGTAGATGTTTACACATCGTAGAAGATCAATCAATGACGGTATGCATTTCAACACGTGCAAATGTTATAGGAAATTAGTAAGAGTGGAAATACAGTGATTAGGAGAAACACGTCCGACTGTCAGGCTAACGACACATCTATTTTAGAAAACCCTATAAATGTGACAGAAATACTTAAATTGTGTTTGCTAGCTCCTTTAATGTGAATTTCAACTCAAGCCTCTCCTATTCGTAACCTATCACGAATTTGTTAGAGGTAAGACACTCATCCGTGATGCTCTTTTGTGCATAAATGTGGCGATTATCGACTTCAAACATTAAACTTGTAGCCCTCGAGGGTACATTGTTGATTTAATCCTCACCTGTCCCGGAAATTGACCCCAAGAATGAAATAACACGGTTTTATAATGCGTTAATCGAGGCGTTGATAAGGTTATGGTGTTATTTTACGGGAAACTGTACTGTTCAGCTGGCCTTTGTGTCAACATTACATCAACATCTCGATTGGTAGATAAATATCCACTATTTGTTCACAGGCGGCACTACTTCTTACTTCTTAATCTATTCATGGTACTAGTATATATACGAGGACTATCCTTGTAAAAACGCTTTCGTAACAAGACAGCTTTTGAACTTAATCAAAATCACGTACACAATATATATATATATATATATATATGTATATGTGTGTGTGTGTATATATATATATATATATATATATATATATATATATATATATATATATATATATTAATCGTTAGCTGACAAATGAATTAATATATTGTCATATTTAATTTACATGAATTTTTTATAAACCCTACGTTATCATTAGTTATCACCCCTGCCAAAGATTATAATCGTGTAAGTGTGTTCGCCATGTGTGAACTATTGTCATAGGTTTAGTGATTTTTTTTTTGGAGGAAGGGGGTTCTGACATCGGTTTTTGTGTATTAATTTGTTGCGCTCTCTCTCTCTATCTCTCTCCCCTCTCTCTCTCTCTCTCTCTCTCTCTCTCTCTCTCTTTCTCTCTCTCTCTCTCTCTCTCTCTCTCTCTCTCTCTCTCTCTCTCTCTCTCTCTCTCTCTCTCTCTCTCTCTCTCTCTCTCTCAATTTTATTCATATTTTAACTGTTAAAATGTAAACCCAAGTATTATTTGAGTCTTGCTTGTGGGCACAAATTTATTATAATAAACTACCAATTATTAGACAAAATAATACCATAAAGGTTAAATGTGACTTTATAAAGTTGAACTGTGTGTACATAGAACATTGGTAATTACGAAGATGAAGTCACGATGCACATCAGATTGAAGGGCTACACGTATTCGATGTGTAAGCACTGATATATGATAAACGGGATTATTTATCAGCGAAGAGAAATGATATTGTCAGTTCACGGTGGATTCTAATTTTACGCTACAATATGTGCGTACAGCTAGTATATAACAGATTAGTTGGTGAACCGTACCATACCGAATCATTGTTCACATCACAGCTCTGTGTTTTGATGTGCGCAATAGCCCATGTTGAAATACATAGCAATTGATGCAAAGCTCGTTGGGTATTGGTGTGTGAATGACATTCTGGCGTTCTTTGCATGGATGGATACAGTCCAAACATAATGGGGATATGAAATTGACATACAAAATGATCAAGGTGTAATTATTTCTGTCTTGGAGTGATAACAATAAGTATTTTTAATTTGCTGTCTGTCAACAAATGAACTATATGCGCTATATATGCCACACACACACACACACAAAAAAAAACAAAAAAAAAAAACAAACAAACAAACTAACTAACAGGCAGGCAGGCAGAAACACAAACAAACAGACAGACAGACAGACAGACAGACAGACAGACAGACAGACAGACAGACAGACAGACAGACAGACAGACAGACAGACAAACAAACAAACAAACACATATGTGTTTAATAACTAATTACAAATGTACAAGAATATCTCGAGAAAGTGACGTCCTGTAGAAAATTGTCAATCTTCATTGTTTTGAAGGTATATACGAAATAAAAGTTTATAATGGCAAAAATAACGTTGATGCCCAAGTGAATGACACGATGGCTCAATCCTGATAACTGCCTGTACATTAAGGACAACACGGGCAAGTATATTTGAATTCTCACTGTACAACTATGCTATTCAGCATAGATCTATGCAATGCATCCAATCTAGACGTCTACGCACACATTAAACAGTTCAATCGAAATTGTAAAACTATATGGCGTCTTGTCTTTCGACGTTGGTGAGAAAAATAAAACCTAATTATATCTTTAATGGATTCAAAATTGCTCACAATAACAGTCCAATGTTGGCATCAGCCTCGATATCAGAAATAGACTAATTAGCCCAGCTGACAGTCACATTGATTCATGTTCTTAACAGCTTTATGCCTTGCCATAATTCCCGATAATTGTGTCCAATTTCGACAAGCCATCACCAACGTAATCTTGCCGTCGCCATGCAAACGATGTAAGATTTTTAACCAGGTCCGAATCACGACAAGTATACATCTTTAGTCACGACACAACCATTTGTTTTCATTTCATCCATGTATTTAAAATTTTAATCCATTTGCACCGTACATGAGTGACACATCATATTAAAAATTAACTCCGATGCTTTTAAAAAAACCGATACCCACGTTCTTGACATATTTCAAATTTCATTCATTTTCAATCTTTTTCGTTCTTCATTTTTGGTGATATAACCATAGCAATCCTGATTCTGGATAAAGTATATGTGAATGCAGCTGTGACCTTTATGTAAAAGTAATTTTGAAATCATTGAGTATCCCCAGGTTATGATCATACATTATTACATCACAATTAATGTTACAATTATCGCTACTTCACTTTGTACTTTCGTTTCCAATAAATAGTCATCCATTTGCTATTTGAAAGGTTGTATTTCAGTTAAGGAGAAACACAAGACGAAAGAAAATCAGAAAGAGCCGTCAAGCGCTTCGGGGAAATACTGTCTTTCCAAATAAAATTCCACCGAGCATTGTTTGACATCTATTTGCGATTCAACAAGATGAAGAACTTTCTTATTCTATCCACGTTAAGAGGGAAAAACACGATAAGACTTATTCCCAAGTCTTCTTCTCCTTCTTTCTAAAAAAACAACCATTTTCAACATGCTAACGATTCTGAGATCTGTTTAATATTTTGTCAGAGTGAAGCCACAAGAGGCTTGCGGAAAGAAATAGTCTGTGTTCTGCTTGGCGAACTACACCTGCCTACTAACAGCCAACTACGGATCCTATTTCGTGATATTTACAAAATTGATGAAGTTAGCCCCAAGAAAGAGATCGAATAACGATTAAGGGTTATAAGTATTCTTTTGAATGGCTTCAGTTGAACTTAAAACACTGCAATGATTCATTTGAAACACTGGATCAGATCAATATAAGCTAGTCACAAATACTACGTTTAATTGAGCAGAATGTTGTGCAAACCAGTCGGGGATACTGTTACGTAGATTGGTGTTACCAGGTGTATAGGGGTCTCTTGGGTTGCACTGTAATGTGTTCAATGCATCAAATCAACGGATGAAGCCTTTGCTGTTTTACTTACATATGGAATCCTATGGAATGATAAAAACAACTGGTTAACTGTTCTGTTCGCCCACTAACTCCGTATGTTTGCTGATTGTTTAGTCCGTATGTATGTATGTATGTATGTATGTATGTATGTATGTATGTATGTATGTATGTATGTATGTATGTATGTATGTATGTATGTATGTATGTATGTGTGTGTATGTATGTATATATGTATGTATGTATGTATGTATGTATGTATGTATGTATGTATGTATGTATGTATGTATGTATGTATGTATGTATGTATGTGTGTGCGAGAGAGAGAGAGAGAGAGAGAGAGAGAGAGAGAGAGAGAGAGAGAGAGAGAGAGAGAGAGAGAGAGAGAGAGAGAGAGAGAGAGAGAGAGAGAGAGAGATATTAGGCGAATGAGTCAGTAAGTGGATGAATTGCCGTGTGTATCCGTATTGGATTTTATGGGTGAGTGGGTGGGTGCGTGGATGAGTGCGTGCGTGCGTGCGTGGGTGGGTGGGTGGGTGGGTGAGTGAGTGAGTGAGTGAGTGAGTGAGTGAGTGAGTGAGTGAGTGAGTAAATCAACGATATATTCATTGGGACGTCGGTATGTTTAATATATATATATATATATAATATATATATATATATATATATAATATATATATATATATATATATATATATATATATATATATATATAATATATATATATATATATATATATATATATATATATATATATATATATGGTACGTATAATCACAAGAAAGTCGAACTAAACGTCAGTTAGCTATACAGCCGGCGAGATATTTTCATTGTTGACGACAACATTAATTTACAGGCCTTTCTCTTGAGTATTCCGTTTCCTTGGGGAGCACTCAAACATGTACATTTAATATAGAAACAGGTAGTCTTGCTGCTCGTATGAAATTACTATTTGCAGGCATGGAAAGATAATCAACCAATAATTCAACTGTCTGTGGAATACTCCAATCCGCGACTGGGAAGAGCACTTTCCTTATCTCTTTTTTTTGTCATTTTGCCGTATACCAACTGACTATCTGCTTTCATTGTAAATTACTTCAAATTGCTAGATGGAATCAATTCATCCAAATAACTTATAATTTTCTACATCAAAGGACAAGTAAACCTTTGGGGAAATTAAAATACACCGACCTTTTACAAATGCAGCCCCATGAAAAGTTCAACGATGAAATTAGTGTTTTTCAGGAGATAAATTATTATTTTGATTAAGTCTGTAAATCTGTTTTGTAAAACCTTTCAAGTGACTAACTAACTGTTCAAAAGTCTAGTGTGTTTGATAATATATACATATATCTGTGAAACTGTGTTTTTTACGTGACTATACATGTACATAGATTAATTCTGATTCATCACGATGTGCACTATGCACAATACCCTAACAATCGCTCACTTTACAGCCTTGTCGTTACACTATTCTCTGCATAACCTAATTTTTATTTGCATTTTGATGTTTAATAAGGAAATGGATTGCCACACAATTTAACCGAACAGACGATATATGTATCTAGCTGACAAATACACTCTTTGGGTTTCTATCGTGGCGTCATTGTTTCAATATTGACGTCATCAACTTTCACTACATAAATACATAAATAGACATTCAAATACATCAAACATTTCAGATTTAACCTGGTGTGTACGTTTTTAACATATACATATTACACCAATTAACTACTATATCATGAATAATTATAAATGCACGATCTCAGCTGTGTCAGATCAAATGATTGTGTGTGTGTGTCTGTCTGTCTGTCTGTCCGTCCATCTGTCCGTCCGTCCGTCCGTCCGTCTGTCCGTCCGTCCGTCCGTCTGTCTGTCTGTCTGTCTGTCTGTCTGTCTGTCTTACCGTATGTACATGCGTGTGTTTCTATGCAAGTTAAAGTGTGTGGTACTAGCCATTGCTAACGTAGTATAAACGTTTCAAATTCCCAACACAAACAGTATAGAAAGCTGTATCTGAGTTTATACTACGTTAGTATATGCGTATGTATGTATGTATGTATGTATGTATGTATGTATGTATGTATGTATGTATGTATGTATGTATGTATGTATGTATGTATGTATGTATGTATGTGTGTGTGTGTGTGCGCGCGCGCGAGTGTGTGTGTGTGTGTGTGTGTGTGTGTGTGTGTGTGTGTGTGTGTGTGTGTGTGTGTGCTGTTAAGATGTGTTGTTCATAACGCTGTCCTACCTCCACACATAGATAACCAATCGTTCTGTCTGCACACATTCTGATTTTTGCCTTACGTACGTAAATGAACCGAGACGATATGTGTCTATTACTACTAGTATATCGGATTAAACTTACAAAGACGATGTGTGTTTCTTTTAGCTGCTTTAAGAACATTACCCGCTTTCAAGAAATGAACCACCAATAATAAATATTGCATGTAACATTGGAACGGACATATATTGTCTTCAGACAACAAGTGAAACCCGAGTGCGAGGAAAAGCGGACGTATAAATTATTCAACGTCTCGTTACATTCTAATCTTAAGAATATGCATTGTAATCGGCATCATTAGTAGTAGACAAACACTATTCTATCAAGTGTACCACGCACACAGCTTTATGATACTGTGCTCTCACAGCCCATCAGTAGATGAAATATTAAGTCCTGTCCTTTGGGTATACGGATACTTGTGAATATCTGAAGCTTTCTTTTAAAAATGAATATCCACACCCGCAGCGACGAGGAAATAAATATGTTACGGTCGGAAGAGAGCAAATACACATGGTAAACACTATTAGTTGTAACAAAGCTATTCTGTCAAGTTTCATCAGAAATCGAAGAAGTCGTGTATTCCACCGCTCTTAAATTAATTTCATCTGACATTTAAGCTACATCTGGGAGTAATTATGGTGGACTAGATTAGATGTTCTTCTCCCAGTAAACCCTTTCAATCAATCACTTTATATTTGCAGGTGTTCAAATTAAATACGTGATATGACGCAAACCTACAGTTTCTCACATAGTCAGTGTCTCATATGAATAAATGCACACAAAAGCATATTTTGGGGTAATGAATTTATTTCACATTTTTAAAAACTTATTACGCTGTTAAAATGGATATGAAATAATATTTGACATAGACAGAAAGTCGAATGATATCACCATCTTTGTTGTATGAAGTGTGGTATTCAAAATGACATTTAAATCAATCCCACTCATTTTGAGACAAGTGTGGTCGTCAAAAATGACAAGTACATCAACCCATTTCATTATTGTCTATAAGATATAGATAGGTCATGTCAAAATTACTCTCCATGGCATAAAGAGCGTTGATGTCATAGTAACTCCGATATATATCATATAGACAGTATGACATCACCAATCTATATCCTATAGACAGTAAGTATGACATCACCAATCTATATCTTGTAGACAGTAAGTATGACATAACCAATCTATATCGTGTAGACAGTAAGTATGAAATCACCAATCTATATCCTATAGACAGTAAGTATGACATCACCAATCTATATCCTATAGACAGTAAGTATGACATCACCAATCTATATCCTATAGACAGTAAGTATGACATCACCAATCTATATCCTATAGACAGTAAGTATGACATCACCAATCTATATCCTATAGACAGTAAGTATGACATCACCAATCTATATCGTGTAGACAGTAAGTATGACATCACCAATCTATATCCTATAGACAGTAAGTATAACATCACCAATCTATATCCTATAGACAGTAAGTATGACATCACCAATCTATATCCTATAGACAGTAAGTATGACATCACCAATCTATATCCTATGGACAGTAAGTATGACATCACCAATCTATATCGTATAGACAGTAAGTATGAAATCACCGATCTATATCCAATAGACAGTAAGTATGAAATCACCAATCTATATCCTATAGACAGTAAGTATGACATCACCAATCTATATCCTATAGACAGTAAGTATGACATCACCAATCTATATCCTATAGACAGTAAGTATAACATCACCAATCTATATCCTATATACAGTAAGTATGACATCACCAATCTATATCCTATAGACAGTAAGTATGACATCACCAATCTATATCCTATAGACAGTAAGTATGACATCACCAATCTATATCGTGTAGACAGTAAGTATGAAATCACCGATCTATATCCAATAGACAGTAAGTATGAAATCACCAATCTATATCGTATAGACAGTAAGTATGAAATCACCAATCTATATCGTGTAGACAGTAAGTATGACATTACCAATCTATATCCTATAGACAGTAAGTATGAAATCACCAATCTATATCTATAGACAGTAAGTATGACATCACCAATCTATATCCTATAGACAGTAAGTATGACATCACCAATCTATATCCTATAGACAGTAAGTATGACATCACCAATCTATATCCTATAGACAGTAAGTATGACATCACCAATCTATATCCTATAGACAGTAAGTATGACATCACCAATCTATATCCTATAGACAGTAAGTATGACATCACCAATCTATATCCTATAGACAGTAAGTATGACATCACCAATCTATATCCTATAGACAGTAAGTATGACATCACCAATCTATATCCTATAGACAGTATGACATCACCAATCTATATCCTATAGACAGTAAGTATGACATCACCAATCTATATCCTATAGACAGTAAGTATGACATCACCAATCTATATCCTATAGACAGTAAGTATGACATCACCAATCTATATCCTATAGACAGTAAGTATGACATCACCAATCTATATCCTATAGACAGTAAGTATGACATCACCAATCTATATCGTGTAGACAGTAAGTATGACATCACCAATCTATATCGTGTAGACAGTAAGTATGACATCACCAATCTATATCCTATAGACAGTAAGTATAACATCACCAATCTATATCGTGTAGACAGTAAGTATGACATCACCAATCTATATCCTATAGACAGTAAGTATGACATCACCAATCTATATCCTATAGACAGTAAGTATGACATCACCAATCTATATCCTATAGACAGTAAGTATGACATCACCAATCTATATCCTATAGACAGTAAGTATGACATCACCAATCTATATCCTATAGACAGTAAGTATGACACCACCAATCTATATCCTATAGACAGTAAGTATGACATAACCAATCTATATCCTATAGACAGTAAGTATGACATCACCAATCTATATCCTATAGACAGTAAGTATGACATCACCAATCTATATCGTGTAGACAGTAAGTATGAAATCACCGATCTATATCCTATAGACAGTAAGTATGAAATCACCAATCTATATCGTATAGACAGTAAGTATGAAATCACCAATCTATATCGTGTAGACAATAAGTATGACATTACCAATCTATATCCTATAGACAGTAAGTATGACATCACCAATCTATATCCTATAGACAGTAAGTATGACATCACCAATCTATATCCTATAGACAGTAAGTATGACATCACCAATCTATATCGTGTAGACAGTAAGTATGACATTACCAATCTATATCCTATAGACAGTAAGTATGAAATCACCAATCTATACCCTATAGACAGTAAGTATGACATCACCAATCTATATTGTGTAGACAGTAAGTATGACATTACCAATCTATATCCTATAGACAGTAAGTATGACATCACCGATCTATATTCTATAGACAGTAAGTATAACATCACCGATCTATATCCTATAGACAGTAAGTATGACATCACCAATCTATATCGTACAGAGAGTAAGTATGACATCACCAATCTATATCCAATAGGAATAAAGAATAACTATGACATGTCCACTCTGCGTCCTACAGAGACGGGTTACATCTTGACGACCGTTATATAGCCGATACTAGTCCAACTGTTAGTCTGTGATTTGTATTGTCACAGTGATTAACTATTATATCATAAGGATATTTTAATGGTTATTATAAACAACATTTATTCTTGACAGCAACATTGGATATTAATCATACCGATGTAGATGTGTGCATAAGTAAAAGATGGAAAACCTCATTGTAGTAGAGATATGATTAAATAGTGTACTGCTGTCTGGGAAGCCATCAAAGTTCACCTCAGTTATTTCGAACATGGATAGTGCAGACCTAATGTCATGCTGGAAACCAATGTTTGCCTAAATCGATATTATTCACGAATATGATCCAAGCAAGTTTCCCTTTTTTGATGAATATTATGTTTTTAGCCTTCGATATGAATGGGCTTTATATTAAATCCAGCTAGATTTCAATTGGGTTGACATTTAATAGGCAACTAAGAGATGACAATGGCTTAGAGATGGAATATATAGCAACACAATTTATGTAATTTGCTCAACAAGAAAAAACACCATCGTCATTTAATATCGATCATAAATAGCTACACCCTTGGCTAGCCATTATTTTCTGCTAACCTTTACCACTGCATGATATTACATTATAATGAAAGCTGATAAATCATATTATATTGAAATTGTTGTCCCTGGAGTCTAAACATGAAATGGTTGTCCATAATGGAACAGGTGTGGAAAGCAAATTACTACTCTCTAGGTTTATGTTGTTAATGTATAATCCAATAGGCTAGTGACTAGTAAATCAGCAATCAAATGCTACCGTTCTCTTTTCAACGGATATCGTACCAAACTAACAAAATATCCAGATGTGGATGATCCTACATTTTAACAACATTCATAATAGCATGTAAACGTTGTTTTGGTTAGCTTTGCGTTTTTACTCAAGGTTTAGATGAATGTTATGTTAGTTAGTCGTATCGTTGTCGGTACAGAGATGTATACTTTGTAGAATTAATTTTAAGCCGCGATGTCGTCGTTACGATAACGTTTGCCCGTCGATGGATTCTTCATTTAGAAATGCTTAACTTAATTTTGGTTTGTTGTTGTTCGTTTATCTTAAAAACATTTATTTTCCGAATTGACGGCCTTTATACTGGGCATAAAAATGACAGTTATTAGTTTCAGCAGTGTAATTACACATTATCAATTAAATTTATGATTTCACGTAGTAGCTAATTTTACCAACAAAATATATTTAATAAGGAAGTAATCCCAAAAGACTATTGTCTTGTCAAAGTAAAGCTGTCATAATTTGTATATCGATGTTCGTGATATGCTGTAACTTCAGAGTTTAAATAAGTGACTGTGTATCTATTCGCTGTGCGAAGAAGTTCAAGTACGATAGGTTTCAATCCAGGGCTTAATACCCTAATGAAAATACGACGTTACAATAAACCATAGGTTATATATACACACGGAGTAGGAATACTAGAAGATTAACAACATAACATTATAAACTGAAATGCACACATGGCTAGAGAATGATTAGGAAATCCACTCAAAAATATATTTTGAAAGAAGAACATATAGCTTAACAAAATAAAATGATCATTTTTTTGCATAGTCATTAGTATGTATCTTGGGATATGGATTTGCGATGTCGCTTTATTGTATATTACAACAGCCCTAAGCTCAATTCTTCGTGACGTAAGCAAGTTGTATTTTATGCATCCAAGTAATATATCAATGACCCATGATTAGTAATATATTTATTCCTAGAGATATAAAGATAGATTTACAGTAGCATTGAAACTCATTAACTATAATACATTGTGAACAAGGGGACAAAAATGTGTTACAATCTTAAAAAATTACTAAATTCAGGGCAGCTTTGAAAGAATGGAAAAATCGTGAAGTATTTAAATATCAATATCAATATGTAATATTATATATATATATATATATATATATATATATATATCAGACTCGACATTTAAGAATGTTCTGCAACTAATATTACACTGAGCACTGTTCTCTCCAGTGAGACACATATGAATGTATATACAAATGTATATACACACATATATAATCAGTAATAGTAGTAATAGTATATAGACGTAATTATAAATATGTGTACAACAAGTGAAAAATAACATGATAATCAGTATTGACATATGTGAGTATGGTCAGGGAGTATGGTAAGTCTGCTGATTGGATAAAGGTTTTTAAATCTGCTTTGAAATGACCTGAGCTGTTGGTTGGTTGCGGATGTTGATTGGGATACTGTTCCACACTTTGGTACCAGCATATTTGACAGTGGCAAGCCTTATGGTTCACTTTTGGGTTGCTGAGGTCATTTCTGGCTATCAGTCGTGTAGTGTGAGAATTATTTATTGAGGTGACGAAATCCCAAAATGTGTCCGGATAGCTTGAATGCAATACGTCATGAGCAAAAATGACAAGCTGTAGTTTGTGTTGTTTGAAAATGTCAAGGATATTTAGTTTTCTAAAATAATGGTGCTGAGTGCATCAGCAACGGTGTGGTTTCTATGGTAGTAATTCACTTCTTCTCAGAATTCTTCTGCCACTAGAAATGATATACTGATGTGTTTTCTGACATTTTACCGTTTGCAAATTAACTTTCCTTAGGTTGCTTTTATTTCTACCTCTGGGAATACAACGTAGCTATGATATGTGTATATTACTGCAAGCAAAAGGCAAAATATGAATACTTTGCAAGTTGTTGTCTTTTCATGCAGCACAACATTACAATAATGCACGGCGTAAAACACAAAAAGAACCGAAATGTTAGACAATAAATTAAATATGTACAGCAATCATATAATTTAAAGAGCATCAGACAGCATAGTGCTATACAAAACAATCATAAAATAGTTGAATACTTGGAAAATGTCTGATTGACAATGATGTAAAGGCAAGTAAATAGATAGACACTAATTATTCCTTGGATGAAGTGGACTTTAATAAAGCCAATAAAATTATAAGAATAAGATTACGTTAAATAAAACATTTATGAAATGGATAACATTAATCAATTGCTCTCCATATTACTTCACCAATTGGCTGGCTTAATACACACGAAATGACCTTTCAATCCGAAAAGGACAAAGGTAAAATTGTAGTCACTATTCTGTAAGGAAGTTACAGTATGTCGGAAAATACTTTGTACTGATACTCTACAGTTACGAATGTTACGCCGGTCAAGCATGAAATGACGTCTTTTGAATCAATGCAATGAATGTGACGATTATTAGTATTATTATGACGGAAAGAAGATCTACTAAAATAACTCATGAGCTGTGTTCATCTTTCACGCTTGATATTTCACTACCTAACTTGTTCATACACAAAGCTTGACATTTAATGTTAGCGAAACAAACCTAGAAGATGGGATATTTCCTTTTGTAACAGATTTCAATTAAGCAACCTGTATAGACAGAATTTCCTCCCCATGGATGCAGTCAACTTGTTGTGGTTTATATACAGAGTTTGAGTTGATAAACTATAGTGTCTACTTTAAATGTCCTCAAAATATAAGAAGAAATCACATAAAGGGCTTTCATTTTCAGGCGATGTAACTTGATATAAAAGAAGTACATTATTTCTGATATCGTTCTCAGCATGTCCTTAGGCCTCCTACCAATACTTCTACCTCCAGGGACTGCTCTTAACAGAAAGTGTCTGCACAAGAATACTGTTGACAGCAGATTGCATATCCTGTCCAGTAGAAATTCCACCAGGGTACGGAACTAGTGTAATTGGCATTGACGAGCACTTAAAAGATAAGTATGTTGAATTCGCCCGTGTTTTTCAAACTGTGAAATTTCACTGTTCACTGAAATGAGCGTTGATTAACTTTGTTCAAGATGTTTTAATTTAATGAATACGACTAGTATGAAGACTAGTTGCTTTGTTCGGTTTAAAAAGTGCCAACACTTAAGAGTATTGTGTACTAAGTGATATAAATACAGCTATTTAGGTTTCCTTCGTCTCTCAGTAGTTTCATTTATTCAGCCTAACTCAATATTACTTTAATGTGGTCATGTAATAACGACGATGCTTGATCCATTTTTACAGATTTTGTGAGGTGCTCGTAAAGTATCTGGCATATCTATTTTAATGTATTTCCGTGCTTCAAACGTGTACAATCTATTGTAAATAGATATATTTTAGCAGGACATATTTTTGCTAGAAGATGGCTGAGGAAGTCTTCATTTCCTAGTGCCATGACTTCTGATGTCGATATTATTTCTGACCAGTTCAAAGGACGGCTATGTCTAACAAGTAGAAAATGACCCCTATTGGGGGTAAATTTTGTTAGTTGACCATCGCCACACCCCTCCTCAACATGATCTATTTTACCAACAATTGATATACTATATAATACAAAAGAATAGCATACGATAGACAAGTAGTGCCTTTCCATAGTGACGTCACTGAATAGTGTCATTGTTTCTCCTGTTAATTCTACGATGAATACTGGAGCCTTTCGACAAAAGTGGAGTGTGTTTAAAGGTTGCTGCATACTCTGATTGCTCAATAATGCATACTCCACTTTTTTAGACTGGAAGGAATGCACGTCACGACATGACAAATATTCATATGCAGATTTACCACCACCAACCCCTCCTCTCCGACATAACTCATCTGAGTCAATTTACTCTTTTTAACGAAATACACATTTTCTGAAATTTGCTGGTAGTTCTCTGCCACTCACTTTATATGATGTTGCCGACGGGTGTATTATTCAAAGTAGCAATCACATGTATCAATGTGGAGGTCAAAGGTCAGCCAGGTCGAGGATAGCTCATATATTTTCCTAGTATGAATCGTGACATGTTTGCAATGCTGACATTGACTTATCGATCTCATCAGTAATGTTTTCAGTCTAAATGTAAGCTAAGCATGAATTGAATGAAAATAGAATGTACAATTTCCATCTATCGTACAGATGATTATCATAAAGAGGCATTGTCATATATTTCATATTTCACTTTAGAAGACATTTATCACATACAGTGATAACATGGCGATGTCAATTCTACCATACCCTTACCCATAATACTATTGTTTTCAGAGACACTCTAACCTCCATCATTTATTAATTTGGATATAAATATTTTCGTGTGATAGTTCATTTCGAATGTACGTCTGTGTTTTAGATGTTTTTATCTTTCATAAATTGTCCTAATTATAATTGTAAAAATCAAGGCATTTTGCATTTTAAATCATGAAACAATGAGGAAGAGCGTCGTGACGAGTTATATCTGTGTTGTGTGCATACGTAAATGATGTCAGCTTGACATATCTCGCCAGGTGAATTTAATGTGACCTTCCAGAATAAAGGTGATAGAGTTGAATTGTTATTCGAGTGTGTTGATATCAATGTTATTGTACCAAGTCCCTCAGGTACACACGATATAGACCTTTACAGTTTAAGACGAAGGGAGAAAATACACATGACGATTACGTACATATAGACATTCAAGTAAGATGTCAAAGGTGAAACTAAGTGATCATAGTAAACACGATGCAGGTACTAGGTTGTCCTAAGACCATCGCAGACTTTCAAAAGACAGTGTATTAGTATTACATTATTCAGTTGAAAAATGATTCCATTGAGTCCAGCAATGAGAGAGAGAGAGAGAGAGAGAGAGAGAGAGAGAGAGAGAGAGAGAGAGAGAGAGAGAGAGAGAGAGAGAGAGAGAGAGAGAGAGAGAGAGAGAGAGAGAGAGAGAGAGAGAGAGAGAGAGAGAGAGAGAGAGAGAACTCGTGATCAAAACATATGGACAGGGTTTACACTGCAGAATACCCGTATAAAATTTGAATAACAAAATAAACATGACACACGAATGGATTTGAAAGAATGATATAACTTTGGCGATTTGTCATACGAGGATTCCAAAATGCTGATAATACACATGTAAGTTGACCTTTTAAAGCGAAACTTCGCTCTATTAAAAAAATCCAATCGGATCCTGGATTGAAATCACTATAAAAGGCAGACTATTCGCAAGATAAATGTAAAACGTACATTAAGCATATCCTTTTGTTTGTGTGACATTTTTCAAAAGTGACGTCTGCGACGTTATCTGTTATAGCCATAATATTACAGATCCCTGTATTGATTGTCGTAAAAGCAATCTTCTAGATCTTTATCCAATGCAGTATGCAGACAATTGCAATGATATGAAAGCACTGCGTTTTACATGTTTTAGCATTTAGTCAAGTCCAGTGAATGTCATGATACGGAATTATGGGTAATATGACATCGTCGTTTTCCATCCTCTCTGGAATGTAGTATGCATGGTATACATAGAAGTCAAATATAGCTACTTACTATAAAGTACTATTTTAACACCCCACTCCCTGCACCATCCACCACCCCCATCCCCTGCACCATCCATCCCCTCTTGATAATAAAAACACGAAATATCCATAGCAGCATGGAGACTTACACTCTTTTTCTATTATATCATGTATATTTATCATTCGATAAACCTATCTAGACCAACCATTTCCACACTTATTTGCATCGATGAAATTCGCAATATAAAATGTAAACTAATGTATAAGATAGAGCTAGTTAAAACCAGCAAAGTCACAGTAATAAATTGTGATCAACCGATACTTACACTGGTTATTGTGATAGGATTAATACTAAACTAACCATTCATGATATTTTGTACACCTATTACTTTTCAACCATAAAAACGTAATCAATTTTATTCAACAATCACTCCTATTCCATGTGGTGTAAGGTCTTTGGTATTTATTACCTCTCTATTATTCAAATAGTAGAATTTTTCAAATAAAATGATCAATTCGATATCTAAATCAGTGATTATCGTGTATTTCAATATTGGGTAGTATTATTATAGTAGACTCACATATCTACTGATACAATTTACAATGGGAAAAGTTTTGAGTACGACAGAGTCCCGTCACATAATGAATGTAACTATGACACAGTGAAAGTACAGCAGAATATACCTCATATACGAGTGTAAATATAAAAAGACACATACCTAAATTGATGGATTCTATTGTTGTTACATATGTTTCACCCCGCAAAAAAACCAATTTCATTTAAATAATATAACCGTGAGTTCAAGTAAGTGCTTGCGTGTAATGATCGCGCGCGCTCATTTGTATACTCATAATTTATAATAATGTTTTCGGTATTGCACCAGTCAGTGCAAATGCCACTAGCGTGCGCGAACGCAAATACAAGTAATGATTGGTAGATAATATTAGTAATACATCATACTGTGACAATCAGAGTTTAAAAAGTATGCAATTGCCAGAGAATGTCACAGAGATAACCTCATACAGAGATTTGTTTAAGTCTGTATTGTTGCACAGTTCACTTGTCAAATCCCGGCTTAAAAACGTTTAGGACTCAAGAGGTAAATTCTTCACAGAGAAAATATTAAAATTGCTGAAATTGCTCTGCGAAATCCGAATTCAGGAAAACGTCTCAGAAATGGCAGACGTTCTTAGCAATTGAGGTTGAGTGTTACGCTACTATGTGACAAATCGGTATTGCATGACAAAGCTTCCGATCTCCTAGTGATCTTCATCTCTCATTACCCCTAGCCAATACAACCATTTACGTATTACCAGATACGGATAACCTGTTATGGCTTCATATATCACAAATCTATCAAGTTGCCATGGCAACAAGGTAATCAGGGAGGGGTGGGGCAATGTAACAATTGGTGCGGGAGTAGAGAGCTCGAAATGTGTGTTTATGTTTCCCTATGTTTTCCTTTTTATATCTTGGACAATACCTATTTTACCCTGCCCTGTATACCGATGATATGTAGTACATAGTACAACAATAAATGCCACAAATTTTGGGTTAGATATCCAGTTGTATATTCTCAGGCACAAATGTTGGTTTGATCCGTAAACAAAGATTAACAGGTGATTTCCTAATCTTTGATTAAGATCATTAACATATGACAATAAAACATCGCAGAAGATAGCCAGCTTCTAAATTGTCTTGACTCTGTACATCTAAGCTCTAATATACGTTAGATACACTTACTAATAATAATATAGCTCTAATATACGTTGTATACACTTGCTTCAGAAAACCTTGTCACGTTTGCCTTTAACTTCTCTACAATCGACTATGTTCACTAGTTTATGTGTTCACATTTTATTGTCAAATTACTATGAAAACGGGGAAATGAATAATGTGACGTCATATTGTATTAGCGACGTGGCAGATATTGATGCAAATTGAATAAATGATTATGAGACCACTACAGAAAATCTAGCGTTTTAGTTTAACAATCGTCTATGGTTTGGTAAATATAAACAGAAACGAAGAGAGGAGAGGAGAGGAGAGGAGAAGAGAGGAGAAGAGAGGAGAGGAGAGGAGAGGAGAGGAGAAGAGAAGAGAAGAGAAGAGAAGAGAAGAGAAGAGAAGAGCAGACCAGAAAATTAAGAGAGAAGCACAACGCAGAAAAGAGGAGAGAAGGGAAACTAGGTGTTTTAAATTAGAGTAACTGTACGATTATAGAATTATTTGTATTCCAATACAGGTCACGATCAGTTTGGCATAGAATTATGATTGCTGTATGACACGACATATTGCAAAAAGTAGACATAAATAGCTACATGTACATGACATGTTTAAATAATTCATCATCAGACGGCAAAGAGAAAGCCATCAAGTATGATCATTATTTTTTTCATTATAAAAGAGCATAAAGGATCATCCGTTGACACGAGTCTTGCTCGATTCAATATTTTTCATTTGCTATGTACAAGATAAAGCAGAGGTTTTCTTGTAGCTGTGCCTTAATAAGTGTTTAGTACTATGCTGTATATTAGAAACTCGTCTCTGACATCACCTAATTATACATAAGTACTGTGACGTCAGATCGGAGTCTCGTTGCTACGTGACAGCTGTACATTTTAACATGACTAAGGTATAACTCTCCCCACTCACACTTGTTGATCTAAAACAGTGGATCCAATGACTTACATCCCAAACGAATATACACAGCTGTTCTGTGACGTCATACTGTACAATCATTGTGTCAATACGACAAGGAGGACAAAGTTGTTTGAAAAATGAAGCAGCTCGAATCACTCGAAACTTTGTCACGTGGAAAATTTGAAGTCAACAATAGAATTTGACTGTTCTCTATCTTGCCTTCAAGAAACCCATCAATATATTAGTATCCCATAGAGTGAACACACTGTTTGACGTATAATATGGATACATTTGTAGATCGTTTTCTTCTATTAAAAACAATGCATAATAACTCCTGTTGTTCTGAGATCGGATTGGAGTTTTCGTGAATAAAATGACAACAAAGATTTATACTTTTAGTTCTGAGGCATATATATAACAATAATAGGAATCTCGTTTAATGTGTATCAAAATCTATCCCAGCTAACTATCTTTGCTTGTACGACACATTTTCCTTCACATTCAATATCCGAATTTATTATCGTCATAATCGTTCACCGGCTTCTTATTGAACAGCATAGTTGTTATACTGCAGCGTTAAAAGAATTGCTACCACTTGGTAAACCTCGCCATTTTAATAAGATATTCTTTTGTTCAAGGCATTTACTATGACTTCACGTTTTCTGCAAATTACTGCCAGATGAAAAAACTCGTAAATTCAAGATTATATGTGCGCTTTTCTACCTTTGTTTAGTCAATACCGCTTCACATCTAAATAATATACTGGGAATCACCCAAAACGTAATGGTATTTGTTCAATGTTATTTCAAATAACATTGACACTCAGTAAACTAGTCAAGTCATCTCGGTAAGTATTTAACATGACTTGTATTAGCTGACATGAAAAAAGATAATTGATGTGAGATTCGTATTTTATGATTACTTGTACAGAATATTGTGTCATAACACCGTACAAGTAGCAGGTTCTCAAAGAGAATACTCTAGCATAACAAAACGAGGAAATCTTTCGAAAGACGAGATGAGTTTTTTTATTCCAATATCGTTGTATTTCAACTTTTCAAAAATATACTTTGAAAATTGAAACTAAGTGTATTATTGAAAACATACTTTGCTGAGCCGTTGTGGAGAGAATTTATACACCTATGACTGAAATGTTAAAATCAGGCATCTAATGTGTAACATGTTTTAAACATCTTTCTAAATCCTTTGAACTGTTGCGATCTTATCACCTGCCATTTTAAAATCCCATTTGAATGTATTGACCTACACTCAGCTCACTTACATTATCACTCAATACACAACCAGTCGAAATTGCGCAGGAGTAGGCATTCTGAAGATCCATTTGACAACACTTACTTTTCAATGTGAATTTCTAGATGTATTCTGGCCTGGAACGTATGTCACATGGGAGTTGACACGTGATCTGACGTCGTCAGTTCATTGTCCTTCAACCTACAATTGTAATATATTTTATCTACTTCTGATTCGATGAGGGACTTTGGAGACAATTCTCAAAATAAAACATGATGATAAGAAATGAAAGCGGTTGATATTACTGTTTGTGAGAAAAAAAGCCAGACGTACCAGTTGTTGTTCAAACACAACAGCATCATTTATTAATCTTAACCCATTTCAGTTTTGCTCAGTGAAATGACGACTCTTGCTGGTGCACAACAATTTTTTTCAATATCAAAGGATGTTTAGTTTGTGGTGTCGCCGCTGGAATCTTTTGAATATACATTGAGATAGGGTTGAAAGAAAGTGACCTTAAATAAGACTTAGGTAAGCTACTTTGAGGGGGTGTACCTGCAGCTTTGTCGATATCTTCTTATCACCCTGGTATAAATACTAAATTCATATGAACCTACATAAATTTTATTGAATGCTAAACCACCATGTCATTGTGTGACTGGTGTGGTCTGTAAAGAGGTTATGTAATTGTCAGGCGTGTACCTTCCTATGTTGTCAAACACTTATTTAACAAGTTAAATATTGTAGTATAAATACTAAATTCATATGAACCTACATACATTTTATTGTATGCTAAACAACCTTGTCATTAAAGGATACATTATTATGCAACCACACACATTTTACTGTAAGAACAGCGGTAAACGTCTTATTTACAGTATAGCATATTTTCTTTCCAAACTCATTAATATTAATCATTTCTCAAAAGATAATTGCCTTTATATTTATCCCATCTTTTCGATATACATTTAATTCCACACACTATTCCTATCATTAATTCCACACAATATTCCTACACTTAATTCCACACACTAATCCTACCCTTAACTCCACACCTATCCTTATTTCCACACACTATGCCTATCCTTAATTCCACACACTATTCCTATCGTTAATTCCATACACTATTTCTATCATTAATTCCACACACTATTCCTATCGTTAGCTCCTTAAATTCCACACTATTGAATTCCTTAATTCCACACACTATTCCTATCGTTAGCTCCTTAAATTCCACACTATTGAATTCCTTAATTCCACACACTATTCCTATCGTTAGCTCCTTAAATTCCACACTATTGAATTCCTTAATTCCACACACTATTCCTATCGTTAATTCCTTAATTCCATACACTATTTCTATCCTTAATTCCACACTATTCATATCGTTAATTCCTTAAATTCCACACATTATTCCTATCCTTAATTCCACACACTATTCCTATCGTTAATTACTTAAATTCCACACTATTCATATCCTTAATTCCACTCTGTTCCAATTTCGAATTCCCTACACTATTCCTTCTCTAAGTCTTTACATGTCCAACACTCTCATAAATATGTAAGATTTTTGTAAATGTGAATGGTGAAATATTTACATGCTAGCAACAAAGAAACTGTTGGCTGCGATACTATGAAATATTTTTGTGAGTAAATCACTTAAAGCGGGAACTGACGAGTGAAATTGTCCTTTGTAGAAAGTATCCATCTCCTCCAGTGCTAGCATTTACGTATAATCCTATATTTATACATGCTTTAAGGTGTTCATGTAAGAAGCAACTAAATTTGCCTTTAGTGTATCCGAATCCGGTAGTCTAGATTTCTAAACTGGTACAGTATTACATTTTAAAACCTCATTATTAATACCAGTCTAGTCAAAACGGTTGTTCGAACACATATAGTTGTGCCCCCCCCCCCTCCCCAACCGTGTTCATATAAACACGATGACGTCGTGGCGTCCCCACATGATTTTAGTTTAAACAGACTGGAGGTGGAGTCCTTGTTGGAAATTTGCATATCAGTGCAGTCCTAGAAACGTTAGAAAGGTCAAAACGTTTCTTTATCAAATGAATATTAATGATCGATGATGACAGCCTATCAGCGTGTGATGGATTCCTACTGATATTCACCCTTTGCGCTTCGTTCACTACAGGGGAGCACCACAATTTAACACCTTTTGTAACCGTCTTGCCTAGACTGGTATTAGTAATGAAGTTTTTAATACGTAATACTGTAGCAGTTTAGAATTCTACACTAGTGTATCGGGAGAGTACAACATAGCTAACAAACTTGTGTTGCTATACGGAGCTAGTCGATCCAAACCAAATGTTCATTTATTTATGTGTAATAAGACACATATGATAGATTTTATCAGTGATAGGCAATAGACGGATATCTATAACACACTTTATCAATGGTAAGCAATAGACAGATATCTATGACAGACTTTATCAGTGGTAAGCATTAGACAGATATCTATGACAGACGTTATCAGTGGTAAGCAATAGACAGATATCTATGACAGACGTTATCAGTGGTAAGCAATAGACGGATATCTATGATAGACTTTATCAGTGGTAAGCAATAGACAGATATCTATAACACACTTTATCAGTGGTAAGCAATAGACATATCTATGACAGACTTTATCAGTGGTAAGCAATAGACAGATATCTATAACACACTTTATCAGTGGTAAGCAATAGACATATCTATGACAGACTTTATCAGTGGTAAGCAATAGACAGATATCTATGACAGATTTTATCAGTGGTAAGCAATAGACAGATATCTATGACAGATTTTATCAGTGGTAAGCATTAGACAGATATATATGACAGACGTTATCAGTGGTAAGCAATAGACAGATATCTATAACACACTTTATCAGTGGTAAGCAATAGACATATCTATGACAGACTTTATCAGTGGTAAGCAATAGACAGATATCTATGACAGATTTTATCAGTGGTAAGCAATAGACAGATATCTATGACAGACTTTATCAGTGGTAAGCATTAGACAGATATCTATGACAGACGTTATCAGTGGTAAGCAATAGACAGATATCTATGACAGACGTTATCAGTGGTAAGCAATAGACAGATATCTATGATAGACTTTATCAATGGTAAGACAATTGAAATATGTTAAACCATTCTTCCAGTTTCAAAAGTTTAATCTCATTTACCTAACTATTTAAACTAATGTCCAATATATCACTTTCTGTCGTTCACGTTTCAACTTTGTAACCCCTATACAGCTTCCTTTGTTCTTTTTTTCTTCTTTCCATTGACTTGAATTTCATAGCACAGTATCGCACTTTTAACACATATCAGAATGTTACTTTTGTCATATAGTTGTTATGTTTCTATTGTTATCGATTTTACTTTATCTCAATACGACAGTCCTAGCCTCTGTAGCATTGACAGGCTGAAAAATTGCCTGGTAATCATTTCCTCAACACTGCCTGCAAACTCAATAGTTACACTTAATTAATATTTTTTCAAGTCACGTGATGCCTATATTGTCAAGGTTACCCGGATATTACCTAGTTAATTGTATAAATATGTTACCTTTGTGCAAATAACCTCGAAAGTCATATGCTAGTTAACGTTTTGTGCTGATTTTTCCATGGTTGCAGATAATGAGGTGTGATCAAAATATTAATTACTTGCAATGTAAACCATCCAGACTGTCACGAAGGCCAATAGAAGTTAAGCTTATTAAAACTTTCGCCCTAACTTGTTTTTCCTATATATGTATGTAAAATCAGATCAGATAATTCATATATGTTGCAAGTGAACATATCTATTGTAAGCGTTCTTAGGAATCTATTTGCTTACAAGTTATTAGCGTAGTAGGCATACAGATATCGTGGTAAACGAACCTTGCTTTCCAGTGCTAATGCGAAGCACTAAGAAGTGCCTTTATACTGATTGCAAGCATACATGTACAAATATACTATAATATCAATATAATAATATATGTTAATCATAATACACATAAAAGATGGTGTTTTCTTTTTCTTCTCTTTTCCTGACCAATATATATTTCGTAAAGTCTCAAATAATGTCTATCTCTAGAGTAAAATATACTGGTATAATGTCTGGTCTGATTTGTCCAAATAACGCCATTAATGGTAAACTTAGACACGTGGAAGACATGTAGCTGCAAATTTTAAGTACTTAAAGTATAAGAGTGATGTACCAAAAACATGGGGAAAACGGGGAAAACGGGAAAACGGAAAAGAACAATGTAATATAATTAACTTTTGTGAGTTATCTTAAATGCATCATCTTGAAGTTTGTGGACTACAATAGTGTTGATCATATCTATTCACCAATACTCCTCTGTACTTACGCTATAGTTACTAAATGTTGATCGATTGTTAAAAATAGATGAATAACATTAATATCGATATTTCTTGCCTTGGTAAAGAAGCCGACACTATTTTCCAATACTTGCGACTGCACATATGTGAACGGCGTCAATTTGGGGAACGGTGAAGAATCGTGTAAAAAATGTTACAGTTTTGGGTCAAAACAAGGTGATATTTCAAAGATAAAATACCACGCTAGATTGAGTATCATAAAATCGTTTGCTATTAATCAATAATATAAAATCATGACCTCGTAGAATCCAAAATCGAGAGATATATTAATAACTATTGATGTTTGGCAGCTGCAGCAGAGTGAGCAATCGATACGAGACCGCTGCTTCAAATTGTAGTGTATGAGCAGTCGTGTGAAAGAGTGAAAATTGAAATCCAAACAATCAAACATAGCAATTGATGTGATTTCTGTCGACATCGAATCTAATGAAATCTGTGATGTGGCCATATTATTTCTACGGTGATGAGGTCACCATGGTAACGTCATCCCAACTTATCCTGCTGTGTAAATATCAATTAGAATTATTCAAATTGATATAGATCTGAATTTAATATTTATAACATTGATAACATTGTGTATCAATAAAATTCGAAGGGGTAAAGTTTCTATTATTTAAAAATAACTTGTAATAGTTACAACCACCCATTATTGTTGGTGTGTTGGAAAATTTGGTACACCACGAAACAACGTCATTATACATTCAGTAAAAAGACGCTATGTTTTTTCCAATACAGTTTTGAGATTTATTGTTATTATGGGGCGAGGTATGTTCTTTGCCGTATGGTTTTTTTTTTTTTTTTTTTTTTTTTTTTTTTTTTTTATTTATTTACATAACTGCTCTGTCAAAAACATCTTACATATCACAAGCAAGCTGGAAAAAAATAAATATACATACAACAAAATAGTTACAGTTCGTAACAAATAAATATAAATTAATCCGTCAAAAAAGCATTGCCCCGAATAAAAGTGTTTGTCATACTGAAAGCAAATACAAAGGTTAACAATAGTACACTCTCAAAATAATAATCTTTTCCAGAATGGTAAATAAGTACATTTCTTTGTTTGATTTATTTTGTACATAAAAGATAGATATTTGTGAAATAAGTCACATTTGCCGTATGGTTGGTCTCAAACTAAATTACAGTCGTGGGCATTTGAAAAATATTTGGCGATTGGTATGTATATGTGGTGTTATGGTCTGACGTCACCATTCACGTTAGTGTAAATTAATAATATTTTCATGAATATGAAATTAATATCACGATTCGTTGTGAATGGATTTCCGACGACCTGTACAAATACCTGTAAAGCTGTAAATGTAACACAGACGTTAGTTGACAGGTTATTAATGATAGAATTACAACATGTGCAATGTCCATATGGTATAAACATGCCAATCTTACAATGTAGACATCTGTTGTACGCATTGCCGATTCTGTGTATCTTCAAACATATCAGTTGAATTTTAACCACAAATGACAAAATGTTACCTTTTTTTCGTTTTGTGTCAGACTTCATCACATTTTGTACGTTCAGAATGCGTGCTTGATGAAATGTGTAGTTAGTTATATTAAAACAGCGATGGTGGCCATAAAACGTATAGTTGTTTATTATTTCGTTACTCAAATACAGGTGGAATAAAATGATGTGACAGCTATCATGTATTTTTTAGAAAAACATGTTTCATCCTGCCAAAATGCCCTCTGCCATGCATGCTAATAATAATAACTCACTATGATATCTGCTGATAATTATAACCCACTACGATGCATGCTGATAATTCTAACGCACTGTAATACCTGCTGATAATTATAACTCACTATGATGCATGCTGATAATTATAACCCACTGTGATATCTGCTGATACACTCTTTGTCATAAAAGCTTAGCATTTGTGTGTTTATGAGACACGCACAATCCTTGTTTGAGACACACTGAATCCTGGTCATAAGAGCTTAGCATTTGCCATTTTGTGAAACAATTTACTCTAAAACAGGACACATCAAAATATGCGTCAGTTAGAGGCGACAAAACAAACAGCCCGTGCGAAACCACACACCAACTTACGTCTGTATCGACTGTGGTTGACGCAACTCTTGACGTCTTCTATTTTTCATTCATTCATTTCTTGTCAATTTGAAAGTCAATATGTACATGTCAATGATGACCACATAAGACAAAAGGAGAAACAAAATGGCAATTTGGAGTCCAAAAACTAGTTTTCCGCTAATCGAGTTTGGCTCCATCGCTAATGGAAATAATAAGTTAATTTACGGGCTTAATTAAACGAACGTACAGATTATAAACATAACACAGACACAGAACTAATTATGACAAGACAAAGAACCATAATGGAAAATTTACACATCAGAAATGATATATTTAAACGCTTTTCTGAATTTTAATTTTTATGTCAGATTTTTCATATGTATTGGAAGACTATTCCATAGTTTAGCACCTGCATATGAGATTGAAAATTGTCCGACAGTCGTGTGTGTGATAGGAATAGATAGATTTTGATAACACCTTAGCTTAGTTTCATAACTATGGTCTACACTTTTGAAGTAATCATTCAAATGATGAGGGAGATATCCATTACATAATTCAAAAATAAAACTTCCAAGACTTAGTTGATAAAGTTTATAAATATCGAGAAGATCTAAATTCCTAAATAGGCGAGAAGACGGCTGCCTGAAGCTGGAGAATGTAATACAGCATACACACATTTTCTGTATTTTCAGAATAGAAAGTAGATACGATAGGAATGTACTCCCCAGAATTCCAAACCATAGGTGATGTTGGGCTGAATAAATGCTTTGTACAGTAAGAGTAAAATGTGTCTAGGTACAAAGTGTCGCAAACGAAATAGAATACCAGACCTTTTCTGAATATTTTTGTCACCTCCTCAACATGGTATTTTCAAGTCAGGTGTTTATCAATTTTTGAGTAAATTGTTGCAGAAAACACCCAAATGCTTATGCCCAGAATTGAGGTGTTCGAAACACACTGAATCCTGGTCATAAGAGCTTAGCATTTGGGGATTTTCTGCAACAATTTACTCTA
Source organism: Glandiceps talaboti (assembly GCF_964340395.1). Taxonomy (NCBI): domain Eukaryota; kingdom Metazoa; phylum Hemichordata; class Enteropneusta; family Spengelidae; genus Glandiceps; species Glandiceps talaboti. Next base: position 3,098,101 of record NC_135560.1, on the reverse strand, counting down.
AAACAGAACACATCAACCGGCCGTCAACATAGATTGACAGTACAGGCAGTCTTCACGACGGGTGTTTTCGATCATGGATGGGTGGGTACCCATGTTTGTTAGCGAAATTTCTTTTCCAGTAATATTTCAATGAAAAAGAACACCCCCCCCCCCCATTATTTTCTAGTGAATCCGGGAGAAAATCACAGGAAAACCCCTTCTTTCCGAAATCCGGGAGGTTTTACCTTCAAGGACACCTAATCCACACACTGCACACGGTCCTGGATTTAAATACATACTGATAATTCTAACTCACTATGATGCATGATGATAATTATAACTCACTATGATACATACTGATAATCGTAACTCACTGTGATACATGCTGATTATTCTAACTCACTATGATACATGCTGATAATTCTAACTCACTGTGATACATGCTGATAATTATAACTCACTGTGATACGTGCTGATAATTGTAACTCACTTTGATATATGCTGATAATTATAACTCACTGTGAAACGTGCTGATAATTATAACTCACTTTGATACGTGCTGATAATTACAACTCACTTTGATATATGCTGATAATTATAACTCACTATGATACATACTGATAATTCTAACTCACTATGATGCATGATGATAATTATAACTCACAGTGATACATGCTGGTAATTATAAGTAACTGTAATACATGCTGATAATTCTAACTCACTATGATACATGCTGATAATTCTAACTCACTATGATACATGCTGATAATTCTAACTCACTATGATACATACTGATAATTCTAACTCACTATGATACATGCTGATTATTCTAACTCATTTTGATACATGCTGATAATTCTAACTCACTGTGATACCTGCTGATATTTATAACTCACTGTGATACATGCTGATAATTCTAACCCACTGTGATATATGCTAATGATTATAACTCACTAACTATGATACCTGCTGATAATTCTAAATCACTGTGATGTCTGCTGATAACTATAACTAATTATGACGCCGGCTGATAATTATAACCCACTGTGATACCTCATGATAATATAGCTATGTCTGCTGATAATTATAACCCACTGATACCTCATGATAATATAGCTATGTCTGCTGATAATTATAACGCACTGTGATGTCTCATGATAATATAGCTATGTCTGCTGATAATTATAACACACTGTGATGCCTCATGATAATATAGCCATGTCTGCTGATAATTATAACACACTGTGATGCCTCATGATAATATAGCTATGCATGCTGATAATTATAACACACTGTGATGCCTCATGATAATATAGCCATGTCTGCTGATAATTATAACACACTGTGATGCCTCATGATAATATAGCTATGTATGCTGATAATTATAACACACTGTGATGCCTCATGATAATATAGCCATGTCTGCTGATAATTATAACCCACTGTGATGCCTCATGATAATATAGCTATGTATGCTGATAATTATAACACACTGTGATGCCTCATGATAATATAGCTATGTCTGCTGATAATTATAACACACTGTGATGTCTCATGATAATATAGCCATGTCTGCTGATAATTATAACACACTGTGATGCCTCATGATAATATAGCTATGTCTGCTGATAATTATAACACACTGTGATGTCTCATGATAATATAGCTATGTCTGCTGATAATTATAACACAATGTGATGCCTCATGATAATATAGCTATGTCTGCTGATAATTATAACACACTGTGATGTCTCATGATAATATAGCCATGTCTGCTGATAATTATAACACACTGTGATGTCTCATGATAATATAGCTATGTCTGCTGATAATTATAACCCACTGTGATGTCTCATGATAATATAGCCATGTCTGCTGATAATTATAACCCACTGTGATGCCTCATGATAATATAGCTATGTCTGCTGATAATTATAACACAATGTGATGCCTCATGATAATATAGCTATGTCTGCTGATAATTATAACACAATGTGATGCCTCATGATAATATAGCTATGTCTGCTGATAATTATAACACACTGTGATGTCTCATGATAATATAGCTATGTCTGCTGATAATTATAACACACTGTGATGCCTCATGATAATATAGCTATGTCTGCTGATAATTATAACCCACTGTGATGTCTCATGATAATATAGCTATGTCTGCTGATAATTATAACACACTGTGGTGTCTCATGATAATATAGCTATGTCTGCTGATAATTATAACACACTGTGATGTCTCATGATAACATAGCTATGTCTGCTGATAATTATAACACACTGTGATGTCTCATGATAATATAGCTATGTCTGCTGATAATTATAACACACTGTGATGCCTCATGATAATATAGCCATGTCTGCTGATAATTATAACTTGTTGTTTTTAAAATGTTGAAATAGTCTCTGCTTATTTATGACATTGTGTTGAAATTATATTGTTGGGTCACATGTAAGTCCTCAAAGTCTAGTCTCGAAATATCAAACGTTACATGTTTACTTTAGCGTGAGTCGCCAAACTATAAAATTCTCGTTAGTTTTTACCATAATTGAAAATGCAATCCAACGCCTCAACACTTTAATGCAAAAATCAATTTCAATCTCGGAGTGCAATTACTCCCTTTGTGGTGATAATATTTCGGGGAAGTTTCCGACAGATTTGATGGAACTAAGTAGTGAAAGTTAATGTCAGACCAACTGCTCGTTTGCTCTAAGTTGATCGTAAATCGTAATTAATGTGTTCATCCTGTGCATGCTGACACTACATTTCAACATTCGTTCATTCATTTTTACCGCTTCTAGTCTTATGGGGCATGATCTTGAGTTACACATGTGCAGATAGTAGCCAATGGGAAACTGTGTTCTTAAATGGTTTGGAATTTTTTAATAATTGGGACTGGAAAGTGACAAACGTAATATACGCACAAATTGTATGTCACAAAATCTAACGATAACAGAACTACATGTTGACACATATGTTTCATTTCACCAATATTAATTTTCTGAATTCAAGCTGTTATTAATCTTTGTTTGTAATTCCGGCCATATTGCCATACGCAGTTTCACCAGCTGACAGATACAATGCAAATCTGATGTAGTACTGTGCAATTTTGAATTTTAAACGTAGCTTCGATTTCTTTGCAAGTAACTACAAGCTTAGTATTGAACAGAACTTGTCTGCAACGTGCAGTAGATATCAATGACATATGTAAGTACTGGCAGAGTAATATATGGGAAGGACGTCGATCATTTCTGAATACGTTCATTTGGTTATAAATGTGTGTTGATTTGAAAATAAAGTGTTCTAAAATGTAACCTTTCATCCAGGAGTTATGTTATAACGTCACAATGACTTTGCGAAAAGCTTCATATGGCCCATTGTCACGTGACATTAGACACAATCTAATACCCGTTCATTTTTGTAGCATTTCGCTCATTCTTTTTCTGACTATATCGCTATCAAACGTAGATACAATTGACAAAACGTTGAACTGATAATTCAAAGCTATAAAATTGTAATGAAACATTTCTTCCTTGAGTTGGATATAACACTGATTTTTAGCATTGAACGGTTCACCAACGACAGCAAAGCCCCACACTAGATGAACGGTGTCATCGGTAACGAATTTGTATGATACATGGTTGACGTCTTGCACCAAATGTTACGACAATGGTATATTTGTACATTATTAATTTGACGGTATTTATGGATGATTGCGCTAATGTAATGCTTTTTTAAAAGAACAATAGCGAAAATAACATTCTGTCTGTCTGTCTGTCGGTATGTTTGTCGGTTTGTATGTCTGTGTTTGCCGGTATGTTTGTCTGCCTGCCTGCCCCTTATCATCATCTCATGGATACAAGCGTTATAAACAATAGAACGCAATTTGACATTTGGAATTGAGTTTCAGCTGATCAGCCATAAATAGTGATAAAAAAGCAATTACTAACAATAGTTTTAATTAGAAAATTCCCAGGGTAGAATGGTCCATGGAGAATGTCGGCATGATTGAATGTGTATAGTAGTACTTACAAACATACATTGGATCTTTATTTGTACGTGTGCGTCAACGAATGTTATTGAATATAAGTTATAGTGCTTGATTTTATTTCATCTACGTTGTAAATACGATTACACCTGGCATTCTGTAACCTTTGACCTCCCCATATTGCATTGATTTGATCCGTTTAGTTTGACTGTAAATATCAGTCTGTTTGACTCATGCTTGTGTCACTGTCACCTTTATAGAAGTAATAACGAGCAAAGGTAATACTTAGGATTTTAAAAACCTGACTTAGATATGGATGCGGCACTGAAGTAAGTGTGAAACTTTCTCACAGATGTAACACTTTATTCGTAACACAAGATTATACAATGACGTATGTATTTCTATAGTAATATAATATTTTTGATCCGTTACACGCAACTTTCTCTGGGGTTAGGAGCCGCTTGTTACCTGTGAATACTTTGATCCTATATGTATGGAAAAACAGATTTCGCATGAATTATACAAAACTTGTGGAATTAATGCATCTGTTTGCTATTAGGATAGCATATCTTACAGCATGGTTAAGGACTTGGTGGTAATGAACACTATGTACAGAAACGGAATAAATAACTCTATAGAATTACAACATGAGGTTATATAATAGACGTCTATCTTTCATGGCCTTTTTGCCTTCCTTGATGTTCATTCAATTTATAAAATATTGCTGTTTTTCTCTTATGTGTATCACTAGTGCTTATAGATCATTGGTAGTTGCGATAATTTTATTAAGTTAATTTCAAGATTTCTTTGGGGAATAAATCGTTTTTCTTGTAATGTCATAGTGAATCCTATTGTTTCAGCCTAATTGTTCCATTCTAACCAGGTTTTTCATGTCATCCATCTGTTTCAAGCGTCTTGTTACTTGTTCTCGGATTTCTTTATAGGTTTACTGCCTTCACGTTTAAGCTTTCTTTCTTTCCAGCACAGTTTTTCGTCTTTCCTTTTATTGGCCATGGCGTAATGCCTTTCCTTAATACACTGTTGATTTTAATAATGTATAGCACTAGGATCACACTGGGTCTTTGCATTTTGAGACTGAACTCTATCTTAGCTAATGGCAATTTTAGATAATTCTTCCGTGACCATTTCCTGATAATTGTGATAGGAATGATTTCAAACCATAGCTCGTAGCCATGTGCGCATTGGTAACCTGTAACAGGTGTCGGGGCGAACTAGTAATAAGCTTCGGCAGACAAGAGGTATTTTGCTTAGAGAGATTTGATCTTATAGTTTTCACATCAAGGGTAAATGCCAGAGGCGGTGTAATCCGGGTGAAGAGTTAAGAGTAAAAAAATCCATCTATGGAAGCAACAAGGTCAATCCTCTTGTATGGTTTGGTGACTGACAATCTATATTGTACTTACATTCCCTTCTCAAATTGTAAGTCAAAATATAACTTAAACAACTGGGTACAATGTAAATAGCAATTTCTGCCAGAGAAGGATCTTAAATCTAGTCTGAAGATTGACAGTTTACATACAAACTATATGACGACGTGTAATTTACATATCAGTTGTTGTATCGTCATTATTGTACACACATGTTTTACGCTGACACATCTGTGATATCTGTGAATATGTTTTTTAGTTTTTGGCAGTAGGTGTGATTGTATACGTGGTGATTCCTGTCAGTTATAGAGATAGTACTATGCGTTTGACATTGTTGTCGTAGTGATGGTAGTCATATTGGTGGTGGTGATTTGCAAGTCTATTTAACTTGCTGCGTATTTGTTTGTTTGTTTGTTTGTTTGTTTGTTTGTTTGTTTGTTTGTTTGTTTGTTTGTGTTGTTTGTTACAGCACATATGGAGATGACTATAGAAAGTTTACTTTAAACACGTCCACAAAGCCAGTATAAATATTGTCACACCATTGCCTCTATGAATATAAGGAATGTGTAAATAAAATGATAGAAATTTAAATGTAATACTATTCGTCAATACTGTCAAGGAGTAGATTAGATTAAAGACATGTCCGTATTCAAATTACTAGCAGACATACACGATCTCTTTGACAGCACGACTCTAATAATTATACATAGTTGATTAACCGTGGAACAAATGGCGTCAGGTCCATATTGAATTAATCGTGTGTCGTCGAGTGCTGGATTGCCCTTATATAATATGCAAACATTATCAGTTTTGACACAGTTATGTTATTTCATATTCCGTGCTAAATGAGAACATTCAGACTAAGTTTAATTTTGTCGCTATAGTTATACATCTTATTTCCTCAGATGATTTTCAAATTAAAAAAATTATTAGGACTGTGCTTTTCACAATTTATGACCTTAATTGGTAGTTCCAATAATTATGTCTTGTAAATTGTCATAATTGAAATAATGAGGCAACGGAAAATAATTAGGAAATAAACGTAATAATAGTGAAGTGTTCGCAAAAATTGTATAGATTTCATTATTGAGATGTGGTTGACAAGCTACGATGTTGTAGGGTTAATTATGTACGGAAATTAAACAACTGAGTATCGGTGATTCAGGTTATGGAAATAGTAATTGTCATGTTGTTAATATATAGCATACCTTCAATCATACAACCAGCATATTATAATAAACTACATTGAACAATGTAGTTTGTATTTTTGGACGTGCCTCTGTTATAGGTAAAACATGACACAATTCAAATATGAAACAGCTTTTCATTTTTGTTTCATTCGACAACAATTTTCATTGTGGTGAGACGATAACACTTTTACTAAACACCCGTTGATAGCATGAACAAAGGAAACCATCGCATTGTATGCAATCGATAATGAATGTCGTTTTATGGCCCTCATATCCAAAATCCACACGTGAAATGGTCTTTACGGTTTATTCTGTATTGCCCTCTATTCCAACTGTGCACTGTCCACAGCCTTGTTGGAGACGATTTATATCAAATAGTCCACTGTTAGCAACTCAGTCAATTCAACGTCCATACAACTAAATCATCGTCACGGGTTAATTCAGTGCCGTACAAAGTGCTATCGGAGCCGATGGGAGTTATAAGCATTTGGTAATAGAACTGTCTCTCACGGTTAGACAATCAGTCTATATTCAGTATTAGATATGCATATATGTATACAAATACTATCCAAATCTAACCATGTATGTACAAATTATAGGTATAAGGGAATAACATCAACGGCAGCGTGTGGCATACATACAGTGACGCTTAGAGGAAATACGAATTTCCTATATTGAAAATTGACTATTTGTGAAATCGAGAGCCAACATATAACATACAGGGATATACTGTATTATTCTCGTCTTTGTTTCTACATCCACCCATCCATCTATCCATACTACCGGTCTAGTCCTCCGGTATTAGGCGACGGATGTTTACCGGTATCTTACAAAAGTTCTGTATGTAATCCCACCTAGCGTGATGCGGGCAATGATGTTGTATTTTATTGATATTTTTTAGCAGGCTTTGATTGACGGCCTTTTTGCATTAGTTATATTTAGATCTTGATTGTTTAATTAACAGCGTTGGTCATGTGGTCACCATATTTTGTGTTTGAAATAACACTCTATAAGTGTATACTGCCAGAATGTCAATTAATTAATTAATTGATTAATTAATTAATTAAGACCTGTGTAATTAATGTAAAAAGGGTCATTGGTATATTTAATCACGAATTCGTACCAATGTGTCGAGATCCGTATTGACATAACCTATATTATTAAAACTATGTATTCCACAGTGTTAACAATAGAAAGAGCAACGTACCTTTCCTATATATTCGTACCCATGTTGTTCGGCTACCAAGTGAGCCTCAGTTTCTCCTCCCGGAATATGTACGGCCCAGTCGTTAGTGAAGTGACCATCGTCGGCATGGACGCCAACAACTGTATACACTGCAACCAGTACTATGATAGCATAGCTGAATGTAGACGATATACGGCTTATCATAACTTTGAGGAAAAAATAAAAAATTCAAACCAAAATAATAATTTGAGGCGATAAGTTGATCACTTCGCTCTTTCGCACTTAAACTCTCCCCAGATATGGTTGGATGTAGGAATATTTCTCACAAGCGTTGCATATTAGTAAAAACACAAACAGATTCACGTTTATAATCTCTCGCTTGAGAGCGTGTCCCCTCGAAGACAGCTGTTGAATTAAGCTGGGCGTATTTATTCGCTGGAAAAGCTGGTACTTTTTTTCTGATATCAGGCAACGTCACTAATTACCCACAATTCAGTGCGGGAATTCGCGCTCTGCAAAGCGCTAAATGATGGATGGGTTGATGGCGGGCGATGCGTGTTTATACATGCATATGCTTTTTAGAGAGCATGTCAGTCACTCCCTTGAGATGTGTATTAGTCAGCTTTGTGTGGTTTGGCAAATAAAATCGTCATTAAAAAAAAGTGTTAGGAAAAGAAAAGTACCACCCGAAATCATGAAAATAATATTAAACTTTTGAAGTATAGAGATAAAGCGTCTATCAATGCGAGTTAAATAGATTCCAATTCCTTTCACATTAGATTTTATTTTGTCTGTTTAGATGTCATGTACCTACAGCAACATACATATGGCGACGGTCTTGGTTAGAGGTTGTAGTGAGAGTAACACTATCAACTGATAGCCTTGTCACTGACGTCGCTCAGCAACCGATCTATTTCAGGTTTACCATCGTCGTTACTGTGATAGGCACCAGTGTTGTCATACAACATAAGTACTAAATAGGCTTTCGTAAATGTTATTATTTAGAAATTCGAGTGAATGGAATTCTCTTTAAAATGGAGACATAAATGATAATGATTGAATGAATTGGAAGAAGCTCCAAGGTGACGCACAATCGTAGACAGAATAAAAGACGCACCCTTTAGTCTCTCAGCTAATCATGTGTAAATACCACATCATTTTGACCGTTTTTCCCAGACATTTTAAAGTGCGGATATTGTGTCTCCAAGATTTATCGTCTTGCGTTCGTCTTTGTTATATATATATATATATATATATATATATATATATATATATATATATATATATATATATATATATATATATATATATATATATATATATATATATATATATATATATATATATATATATGGAATATTCTTAATATCATGGCGTTTATGGCTCATCGTAAGTGCCACAGTGATACTCGAATACTATGTCGCATTTACACAACACACCATGTTCACGACAACATAATTATTGGGATTCACAACACGGGGAAAGAGTGTGTTTATTATCCTCTCACAAGTCCAATATTTACTCTACAGAACGATTGACGAAACTGTCTTGGCTATTGAGTTTCTCGAGGGATACTAAAGGGTCGCTTAATTATTCATGGCAAGGGACAAATGTAACATTTTCAATCTGTCTGTGTTCGAATGTCAGTCAATCTCAGTTTGATGCTGTCCATTTGCATTTAAAGCGAATCGATAATGGTATGGATATAGTCTATTTGTAGCTATACAATGATCATCGGGGACAGCTGGTGTTGAAAAACTTAGCCCGCCAAAAGGTAGAGACTGCCGTCTTTACCGTGACAATACAAATGTGCTGCCCGGGTATCGACTAAATGGGTGAATGACATTCATCCAGGCAAGCAATGTATGATTTGATAGGTATACTACGTACACATTCTATTGGATCGACGGAACACAGAAAGAATGATGACTATATCCGCCGATAGTGTATCACCCCCTGAACTGTCAATAACTGGCCAGGGCCTAAGTGGGGGTTTTGCGGCCCATGTGATTAGATGAGAAAATAACGCCATGCAAACTGGCATGCAAAGTGTGAGGAATTTGTGTTTTTAAAAGTGAAATTGCTAGAGATAATATTTAGTTCTATCACTATAGTTTGTTTAGTAATGAAATCACATCAGTTCAGATATCAATCCCATTGCATTGCAAAGACAGATAACATAACATGTATAGCAATAACATGACAGGATAGATTAATGCATATGTAAATCTTTACACTGACGACGTCTTTACAAAAGTTATGTACCTGACAAGGCCTAGAGAGGAGGAAAGGAGGACGTTTGTACTGCCTACTGCAACACTGACAAGCCCTAAAGGGGAGGGAACATTTATGTTTCCCAATACAAAAGTGACAAGGCTTAGGGACCGGTCAGTTTCTTCGGGCCGGGGGGGGGGGGCGGTGGATTGGGAGGGGGTCACCGTGTTTTTGAAATTGGCAGTAGGGGGGGGGGGTCATGAGGCTATTTTGAAAATTGTGGATGGGGTCATTGTGTTTTGGATTGTGATGGAAGAAGACTTTTCTACAATGGCATATAGCCTTGTCTGAACTGACTGGTACATGTATAATTTATTTTATTGTCCCTGTTTCTTACATAAATTCTTTAATATTACTTCACGTAAGAGTTCAAACATACCTCTACGCTATACATATAATATGTATTATCTAGCTACCACACTAGTTACAGAACATGTTATGTAAATGCTTGACTGTTTCACAATTAATGCTTCACTTATTACAATTTGGAGCAAAAATGAACTTGAAGGTTTCGTAATGGTTATCTTCAGAGGTAGTTTATAAAAGAATTTAGTCTAAATCGTTCTACTCTTCGGTATGACGAGTAGATGCACTTTCTATTTTGGACACTACATGTTATCGACACTACAAATCACCACATCTCATCAGATTCTATTTTCTATTAAGTGTTATACACTAGGTATGACCATCTAAAGTTCTCTAACATACCAGTGACTTTTAATACTATACATGCAATATTAATGCCACTGTACCAAGTTACGGGGCCATTTTTATGTGACATGGGAAACTCATTTAAAACTTACATTTACGTTAGCTATTCAAAGCTTGGAAACATTGCCTTAATAGAAGCCAAAAACTGCAGATCTGCCAGGAGGAAAACCCCAAGGACTCCCTCACCCCAGAGGTCACTCATGCAGTTAACCAACAATCAGACGAACCAACCTTTTTACATGCAGCCATAATGGTATTAAACTTTTCTTAAGAATTTCCACCCTATGCTAATTTGAGATGATATTGACTTCTAAGATTCGAAATGTTTGCCAAGATAGTCAAAAAATTGCCTTAAAACTCCAAATCTTCCTTACCAATGATACTACCATTAGATGTGCTGACCTTTATTATAATGATTATGAACATATTTCAACTCTATGTAAGTATGTAAGATATAAATAATTTCTGATACTTGATGGTGTCTTTTAAAACTTGGAAATTATTGCCTGAAATTGTCGTAATAGCCTAAAGATGGGCTTCAAGAGTAACAAAACCTCCAGAACTTCTCCCCCCCCCACACACACACACGAGGTGGACATAATTTATCCCAGTGTCAAGCTCTTCCCCCTACCTCTTACTGTCAAGATGCTATTAAACTTTTAAGTTACTTTAAAAATATTTCAACCCTATGAAGTTGCTTTGTACATGTTGGTGTTGTCTTGTAAAGCTTGGAAATTATTGCCTGAAAGTGTCTGAATAGGCTAAAATGGGCTTTAAGAGTTAAAAAACAACCTATAGAGCTTCTAGGGGGAGACCCCAAGGACCCCCTCCCCCATGAGAGTGTATATATTTCCTTCTCAAGCTTCCCCCTATCTTTCAAGGTCTGGATGCTATTAAACTCCATTTTGAATATATTTACCCTGTGTTGTCAATAATTATGTGATAGTGCTATCCCAGGATCTTGTAAAGTATTTGTGAGACAGTCAAGCAGTCCACGCTGAGTCACGATCAAAAAATACCTGTTATGTGAATATGGTATATGGGGGGGGGGGGGGGGAAATCAGCCTGTTTTTGGTTTTACAGATGGGGGGGGGGGGGGGTCAGTGACTTTTTGTCGGCCCGATGGCAAAATCCCCCCCCCCTCCTCCCAGGCTCGAGGAACTGTCCGGTCCAAGAGAGGAGGGGACATTTATGTTTCCCAATACAACACTGGCAAGCCCTAGAGAGGAGGGGATATTTGTGCTTTCTACAACAACACTGACAAGACCGTAAATAAGAGGGGCACACTGACAACAATGATGAAGTCATTAAATTAGAGAACTTGTGGCTATCAATTTCAGTCAAACATAACAATAAAAGAGGGACATATTTGACTACTAGTAAAACAGTCCCTATCACTATGTACAATGCTTTATTACATAGTCCTAATTTAAATCTATAAAACCTCGACATATACAGAATGAGTGCAGTCTTTATTATTATCATCACCATCATCATCATCATCATCATCACCACCACCACCACCACCACCACTACCACCACCACCACCACCAGCATCGTCATCCACAATCATTACCATCGAGTGGTATTGTGCTGAAGTTACAAGAACACATAATTAAGAAACCTTAATAGGATATACTACAGTTCAGTTTATGAAAATATAAGTCAACATTGATAAACACAAGAAACTTGGGAAATTTAGGCGTTCTCTGTCTGTCTGTCTGTCTGTCTGTCTGTCTGTCTGTCTGTCTGTCTGTCTGTCTGTCTGTCTGCATGCATGCATGCATGCATGCATACATGTATGTATGTATGTATGTATGTATGTATATATATGTATGTATTATGTATGTATGTATGTATGTATGTATGTATGTATGTATGCATGCATGCGTGTGTGTGTATGTATGTATGTATGTATGTATGTATGTATGTATGTATCTATGAATGTATGTATGTATGTATGTATGTATGTATGTATGTATGTATGTATGTATGTATGTATGTATGTCTGTCTCTCTCTGTCTCTCTCTGTTTCTATCTATCTATCTATCTATCTATCTATCTGTCTGTCTGTCTGTCTGTCTGTCTGTCTGTCTGTCTGTCTGTCTGTCTGTCTGTCTGTCTGTTCACCAACGAACGACAGCAAAACCCCAAACTAGATGAACGGTGTCATCGGTAACGAATTTGTATGATACATGGTTGACGTCTTGCACCAAATGTTACGACAATGGTATATTTGTACATTATTAATTTGACGGTATTTATGGATGATTGCATAATAACACAAGTTTATTACGCTAATGTAATGCTTTTTTTAAAAGAATGATAGCGAACATAACATATCTGTCTGTCTGTCGGTCAGACTGTCTGTCGGTATGTTTGCCGGTTTGTATGTTTGTGTTTGTCGGTATGATTGTCTGCCTGCCTGCCCCTTACCCCCCTACCCTCTCTATCTCTCCCAACCCACAATGACTGATTTATTAATTTATACTCAAACATTTATTCGAATCAATCTGCCTTAAATAAATAGTAGGCGTTTATTCTAAAATATTCAAGATTTCAATATAATTATAACTAATATCACAAAGAGAACGTAGTGACTTGGTTATTAATCATTCAAGTCGTTATTTATTACAACAATATTTACAATAATTGAGGTTCTAAGTGCCCTCGTAAATTATGCCATAGCTGTTAACTCGAAATAGCGAAATTCGGAGATCTCATCAAGTTTTGCACCCACACATTTTTGTCCTGAAACACTTGGCGAACTGCCAAAAGTCGTAAAACTGTTAACAGTGCGTTAGTGTATCTTAAAAGTACAACAGTACCCTTAGGGTTGTTAAGACGCCTCAATTTAGTATTCATTAACAAAATACTAGGTTTTGATTAACTTGTAGTGTCATTAATTTGCATAGTACAACCATCATTGTGTTATTTGAATAGAAGTGTTATACCATGACGTCATCAAAATAGGTATATCAAGATAAATTCTTCTTTATTGCATAGTTGTGAGTTTGAATTGATCTGTGGACGATAATATATGTGTACATGTTAGCAATGGTATAACTTTAAGATAGTCGGAATGTCGGAGTATTTCCTATGTCGAAGAAGCTTATTTGTGTATTGTAACTGATACTATTGATAGTAATACAAATATTATTTTTATAACATATATCGATTTTTAACCTGTTGAATAAGATATTAAGTGAAAACTTTGACCTTTGTCCTTTTCACGAGCAATTCTCCATCTTGGTGATGCCAGGCTGTCATTCATTAACCTGACATCACTGAGCTGTCACTGATTTGGTGCCAGGAGATTTCATTTTACTATGGCAACAGGATCAGTTTTAATAAGAAAAGTGGATTTCAGTAATGCTCTTGTCAATCTGACTTTGTTTGTGTACGGATTTAGAGATGACTGTGTGACCCTTAACCTTTGATAGGTTAGATTCATTTCATTTGAATGTAAACTTCCTTAAAATGTGCCTTGTCAATCGACAACACGATATGGTCAATGTGGTGACATTTAGTAGTATTTTATAAAGTAGAAGGTGCCTTGAAGTAAAATGTCTTGGGTTTTGTTTGTATTCTTAACGTTCTTAACATGTATTAAGATAATAGTATGTAAAATGTATGTACATAGAACGTATGTAATATCTACAAATACATTGGAGTTGATCAGACATCATTTGTATTAACGCCTGTAATTAGTCATTTTATAATGACTTAAACTCTGATCAAATTATCTGATCTTAACCTACGCCAAAACAGTACAATTGTATGTGCCTCAACCGTAGTTAGGTTTCACGTCTCAAAGTCAACCTTTGGAGAAAGCCATATTTTCAAGCACAGAAACTATTACACACGTCAATCAAATGCATTGTTTTGTATTTATCGGGCCATGAACTCGTATGTTTTTGAAACGGATATCAAAATCGCTTTAAAATGGAGAATTTCTCATCTAAACTTTAAACGAACATTTAGAGATAAGTGTGTGCAAGCAATGCATTAGGGCTGTTAAATTATCCATGACATATATAGGTGCTAAAATAGGGTTATTCTTATCTTCAACCGCCAGGGGAGATAACAGATTTCAATCTCAAAAAATGAAAATGAATTAAACTCATTTGGAAAGATCTGGCGTCAAGGGGAATTGTCTAATTAATAAAACACGTCAAAAAAGTGTTGTACCTCAGGCGAACATAGGTTGTAGTCGTTGGGGTATAGTAACTCAGAGGTTTATAGTGCATATGTAGAATTAAGGGTTTTTATATCATAGTCGCTGGAAGCTATAATATCATAATAGTGTTTGGGATTATCATCATCATGTGTACCTGTCATGACGTATTGAACAACATCTTTAGCGATACTGATAAAAACTGACCCCTTTTAACGAACAAGAAGATTGAAGACGGCGGCGGCCGTGGTGATGATGATGGTGGTGGTGGTGGTGGTGGTGGTGGTGGTGGTGGTGGTGGTGGTGATGGTGGTGGTGGTGGTGGTGGTGGTGGTGATGATGATGGTGGTGGTGGTGGTGGTGGTGGTGGTGGTGGTGGTGAGGAGGAGGTAGTAGTAGTTGTAGTAGTAGTAGTAGTAGTAGTAGTAGTAGTAGTAGAAGGTGGTGGTGGTGGTGGTGGTGGTGGTGGGGATGATGATGATGATGATGATGATGATGATGATGATGATGATGATGGTGGTGGTGGTGGTGGTGGTGGTGGTGGTGGTTACGACGACGACGATGATGATGATAATCATGATAATGATGATGATGATGATGATGATGATGATGATGATGATGATAGGCAATAGAGGAGGATAAAGGAAACATATAAGCTGCACAGTGGAAAGGAGTCTCTACTACCTAACATGGAAACAAACTTTGCCACATCGAGATGACAATGAAGCAGAGAGAATAGATGTGACGGAGAGGTGAGCTTGGCAAACTATCATTGCTCTGCAAACTATTATTCCCTGGGATTATATATTTTATCGTACTTGTGCTAGCCATCATCCCCAGGGGCGTGCATATTGTACCGAAACTCTGCTAGCCATCATCCACAGGGCCTAGGGTAGTGTATATTCTATCGTGGCTCTGCTAGCCATCATTCCCAGGTTATGTATGTTCTGACATGGCTCTGCTAGCCATCATTCCCAGGTTGTGTATGTTCTGACATGGCTCTGCTAGCCATCATATCCAGAGTAGTGTATATTCTATCATGGCTCTGCTAGCCATCATTCTCATTGTAGTGGATATTGTCTTGGTTGTGCTAGCTATCATTCCCAGGGTCGTGTATGGTGTATTGTAACTCTGCTACCCATCATTCCCAGCGCCGTGTATAGATATTGTGGCTTTGTTAGTGATCATTCCCAGGGTCGTGTATGTTCTATCGTGCCTCTGCTATCTACCATTCCCATGGTCGTGTGTATTCTATCGTGCCTCTGCTATCTACCTTTCCCAGTGTCGTGCATATTATATCGTTACTGTGCTAGCCATCATTCCCAGGATCGTGTGTATTCTGTCGTGGATCTGCTAGCCACCATTCCTAGGGTAGTGTATCTTCTATCATGGCTCTGCTATCTAGTAGTAATTCAGTACAACGGCTTTTAATGATCAGCAAAGTGATATACACGGCAAGGCAACAACGTAAATCCAGTTGTTGTACAATTTGATAACAATCGCCATAGTACTCCTGATATTTCAATTTCGGGTGTTTCTAAGGCTACTGAAAATGAAGATCTTCTCAGACAAAAAGAGGAACAAGTCATATTTCATCTTGGAACAATGGAGAGAATTAATAGAGATAAACGATTCAATTAATTCCCTATTAGTTCGTATTAGCTGCTATATTCTTCTTTTCTTCATTAATCATAACATAATAGATTTCCTACACTTTCAGTATAGTATATGGATTTAGGTCATAGAAGGGTTAATCCCATGACATCATAGAAGGATTAAACCCATGACATCATAGAAGGGTTAAACCCATGACATCATAGAAGGGTTAATCCCATGACATCATAGAAGGGTTAATCCCATGACATCATAGAAGGGTTAATCCCATGACATCATAGAAGGGTTAATCCCATGACGTCAGCTATTTATATTTTTACTGGACAGTATAATTATTCCAGTTCTAGCATCGTTTACAATTACATAATATATCACTAGCTCTATTTTACATACTTGTTTCAAAGTGTTGCACTAGTAACTGATGTATTTATCAATTGTTTGATTTTATTTATTTATTTATTCAGTCATTCATTCATTCATGGTACTTTATTTGATTATTGTTTCTTTGTTCTGCTGTTTGTGTTTGTTTCTTTGGTTGTTTATTTATTTATTTATTTATTTATGTTTGTTTGTTTGTTTGTTTGTTTGTTTGTTTGTTTGTTTGTTATTTGAGGATGTGCTAAATGATAATGTATTTGTCGTCAAAATAGGTATTCGTTTCAGACTGGTCTTGTCTCGCTCACTTTCGCTATAAATAAATTAACTACAATCGTATTCATTCTTAAAATTATGGTCTTTACTGTGAAGTACCGACATTTCATCATGCATCGATTATTTTACAATTAGCGTTCATTCATATCATCTATACAATGGGTTTCGTTAAAAACAAGACTGCTCACAGCAGTTGTCTCATTGTCAGTTTTTATGACACAGGGATTATAATGTTGTGGCCTACCTGGTACAGTTTTGTTGAAATTGTCGGCATGATTGCAACAAATATGATATAAATAGCTAAATATATAAACTTCGTAAATAAGAAAATCATATTGATAGTATTTCAAATATTGGGTGACTTGTAACCGGCGAATCCCTGTAAAGAAATATATAGTTAGGTTATTAGTAATAAGAAAGCAGAGTTTGTCAAGGAACGACCACATTTATCAATCATCATGGCACAGGTTATTTCATTATTCACTTCGCTATTTACTGACATCAAGTCAGTAATTAGTATAAAGTATAAAGTAATGGGATCAACCCTGTACATGTTTTCCTATTTGTATTTTACATCAAAATTACCAAGTGGAGGAATGCATCATACCACCCCCTCCCCCCACCCCCATAGTAGATGCGTTTTTCGTCATGTACGGTTACATAATATATACTACATGTGATGTAGATTCATGATGTAAACATCAAACACTAAAATTTTAAAACGTGTGGATTCAACTCTAGTTTATCAAATTTTGATATTTTCTCTTGTCAGATGTGAGCTCCATCAACAACATAGCCAGGATGTTTTAACAATTTAGCTGTACAGCAGGTACTTGTACCGCCTTAAAGGAAGTATATTGATTTCATGAGAAGAAACTCACATGTGACCTGTCTTCGTCCCTTAGGCAATACCGGTTTCTATGTATTGCTTAGCTTATAATAGCTTGCATGTATATTTTGTGTTATGGCCTGATTTGTATCTATTGGGTATGGATTGAAAGTAGAGGAGAGTATTATATAGTGAATATTGCCACCTGTTTGTAAGAGACTTGACTGTTACATCTCCTCCATAACGGTTAATGGCAGCATTATATATTCAGGTATATCGTTACAAATGATTTCTATGTAAGGTATACATCATGACTTAGATTGACTATCGACATAGTACATGCAGAAAACGTTCTCAATAACAAGTTGGCTCTACCACAAAGTGCTTTACGCTTTTTCAAAATATCTTTATTGTCTTTCAAGCTATCAATAAAACAGATCGATGGTGCATCTGTCAATCTCGGTCGAAACAGGAATGTATACACTTTACCCAGGGACGAAGTAGGCCAATAATACCATATCACTTCCCTGTATTAAAGTTATTAAACTGTTACGATGCTTACCATGAAGTATATAAACTTTCTCATGCGTAATAGCATTATTATGAGGGTTTAAATTTCTAGTTTATTATTTGCCGTGGAAACGGATGTACATATATATCCCGCACATGTAGGGGATCACGAAAGCCGAGTGAAGTCGAGGATGGCAAGCTTTCCTGTGCTGAGAATAGGAAGCGGGCATTTGAACAACATTTTTGACAACAATGTTCTTGTAACGGCCAGTTTCAATTGGCAATATATGGTTTGAAATCCTTAATTTTGTAACAGCTATTCTATCAAAATTGTTTCTTACAATAGATAAATATTTTTTCACGTTGAAAAGTTAACTTAATTTTTGAATAAACATGAAGTTTGTTGTTACTTGCCACAGATTTCTTCCATTTCTTTCTAGTAGGCGATTTATAATTCTCACCAAGTATAAAATGGGAACAGTTACAAAATGAAAATACTGAATGAACAAAATCAAGATATATGGACTGGTGTTTTTCATGCAACCTCATTTCTAATTTGTATGAATAATCAAGTAAAGATGCCTCTTTAACTTGTTTTAACCGAAACCAATATTTGAGAACATTTTCAATAACAGTAATTAATAATGGAAAACGACCCAATTCATCTAAACATGCATGAATACATGATGTTTTGTTAACTCCAAGCATATATCTGCATGCTTTTATGTGTGTTGATTCAATATCATTCATCACAGGCTTAAGAAAGTATTCATTGAATTTGCCAACATCAACTCTACGGAATATGTAGGCACCCCAAACTTCAGATCCATATAATAATATTGGTTTGACCAAGAGTCAAAGAGATGCAATTGAACATCAACTGAAGCTCCATTATGTGTATTCAGTACGTTAGTGTAAGCAAACAGAGCTCTCAAAGCTTTGTTCTTCAAAGCTACTTTAGTATTTTTGAAATTACCTGAAGGGGTTAATGAAATACCTAAATAAGTGTATGATGCAACAATATCCACTCTTTCATTATAAATAAAGAAACTATATTTAAGTGGTTTAAAATTAGCATTGAACACCACAACTTTTGTCTTTTTAAGACTCACTGTTAGTTGCCATTTGTTGCAAAAGGATTCAAGTAATCTGAGTGAATGTTGTAAACCATGGTTAGAAGTTGACAACAGTACAATATCATCAGCGAACACAAGGATCGATAATTTCTTATCTAGCAAAAAGGGAGGATCAATACATTTTCTGTGAAGTAATATTGGCAAATCATTAATGAATAGGTTGAACAGTGTGGGACTTAGATTACAACCTTGTCTTGTACCAATACGAGAA
This sequence comes from Glandiceps talaboti, assembly GCF_964340395.1. Taxonomy (NCBI): domain Eukaryota; kingdom Metazoa; phylum Hemichordata; class Enteropneusta; family Spengelidae; genus Glandiceps; species Glandiceps talaboti. The sequence continues at coordinate 3,078,244 of NC_135560.1, read as the reverse complement.
GAAACGAAACCAGTATGACCAGTTGAGAGTTTGATACAAGACTGAATATTATCATAAATACACTTGATGACATTCAAAAATTTACTACTGAAACCTTGTTTTGATAATTTGTAGAACAATCCTAAATGCCAAACACTATCAAAAGCTTTCTTAGATCTACAAAACAAGCAAACACATGTTTTGATCTAGTTTGTAGAAGTTAATCAATGTCTTTAAAACAAATACATGATCTGATGTACAACAACCTTTCTGAAAACCTATCTGCTCACAATTCAACAAGTTATTCTTCTGAATGAAAATATGAATTTGATTATTTAAAATAACAGTAAAAAGTTTACCAACACAACTACTTATAGTAATCCCTCTATAATTTGAAGGGTCATCTTTTGAACCGGACTTATGAATAGGGACAATGAAACCTTTACTCCAAACAGATGGAAATATTTCACTTTTCATAATTGTATTAAAAATTCTTTAGGATCATTTTTCTCAGCATCGGCAATAACAGACAGCGTATTTTCTCTAAATTTCCTTTTACTATAACGCAATTGGTTTGTGTATATTTTCTGGATCATTTGGAGATTTGTGCAGTAATTTGCCAATCCTAATGATCTCTTTCTTCAAAAGATAGCAGGAATTGCAAGGCTTACTAGTTTTCCACTTGTTATTGCGTGATTTCTTTCTGAGATGCTTACAAGCAGAGTGAACAGTATCAGTAAAGTCGCTAACTAATGAATTAATACCAGTCATATCAGTTTCATAATTCTTACTGACTAAGTTATTGAAATTACATGTGACTACTGAATCTGTCAAACTCTTGACAAAATGGTTAGGATCTGACCACACAAAAGATTGGTGTGAATCATTAAGATTAGAACTACAAGTTATTGAAGTATTCACTACATCTGTCTGAGTATGTACATGTGGTAGCCTAAACCCAACAGAAATCATACAATGATCAGAAAAATGAGTTGGATAATCAACTGTGTAGTATACAGGCTGACGAACCTCTGGCTGTGTTCTCACTCTCAGTCACATCCAACTGCTCTCAACCTTGCGAACAATGCATTATATTTTGCATGTATAAATGACTGGTCTTCATTCACTGACAAGGAAATCAAAGTCATACAATAAGGTCATGAATATATCTAAAAGGAACTGCACCGTACTATAGTAATAGTACCGTTGTACGTATGCGTACGTGTTTTGTTTTTGTTATTCATCGGCGCGGCGATATATGGGCCGGTACGTAAACGTTGCTATCGCAAGTAAAAATTCCCATTATGTGGTACCAGCTCATAACGTTATACTAGTATGTTCTTTAAAGTGTAATTTATGTTTCTTATCTAGTGAAATAACTTTCAATTCAATTCAACATTAGGACTCGTAATCACAGCCAACAAAAGACATCGTATAAATGTAATACAATACACCAGGACACAACATCTTATCATTCATGATCGTTTTTCGTGAGTTTGAGAGTAGTGCAGTAGTAAGACATCATTGACCAGATTTAAACTGAATGCTCTTCCGTAAGGGTATCGTCTTGCTATCATAAATATAATTCAAACTCCCTGGTCAAACCACACATTGCGCCCTCACTGTGCACTGAATATATAGAGGTCAATGTAAAGGTCACCGGTGTTACTACAATTTTGTAAAGTAATACACGAAGGCTAGATGTGAACAACAGTATTGAAGACCAACAATTTATTTCCGTAGGCTTATAGATTACATAATATTGTTATAAATCATACTTTATTACACCTGATGAATGTGTTCAATGAAAGTGTATATTTCCCGAGATACTGCGTTAATTACACGATCACATGGCTCACACCAAACAGCAGTAGCGTGATATTGGGAGAAATTGCAGAACAACACGGTAAAATTAGAAAGTTCGATGTTAATATCATACTTCCTAAATTTCTCATCGAAAATCTACGAGATTTAAATTGAATGCCTCCTGTAAGGGAATCACCAATTATGCAAATTACCTAATAAAATGATATTCAAAAAAATATGGTAATGAACACACAGACATTTCTGCCCCTATATTATCTCCTTCCTTATGGAAGAAGAAAACGTTTGGAAACTTATTCTCTGTATGTTGAAAAGAAGCAAGCTGATTAGAACTTCCAAATCTTTTGTGAGAAAATCAGTGTAGACTCAAGTGTTGACGTCCCCCTACCAAGCAACATTCAGGCATGGTTTAAAAACATGGACGCTGCGATCGTGTTCCGGCAGTGACGCAATTTTCCAAAGACTCGAAGCAAAATGCTCATCGCAAATTTCCAAAAAAAATCAATTTTTCATAATAGATATCGTACTTTTGTCAAAAATGTCATACAAATCTTTAATCACCTATGAAAACTACGTAATTTGCAGGCAAAAAGTCAGAAACTTTGGAAACCTATTTACATACACTTTGTATATTGCACAATTAGTAGATGCCATTTACCGGAGTTTTCCGAAAACAAGCCCATCCGAAAAGTTGCCCATGGGCGATCATTTGGCCGGTGGGCGTCTAATGGGTTTTTCAGATTCACTACAGCAAGAATTTTGCCTTGTTATATTGGTAATGTTAGTTTTTATTTAGTTCGAATGTTCCATTGAAAAAAACCCATAAACTTAGAGTGCCAATAAAAAATGGATGTTTTTTACACGAGGAGAATGTGATCGTGAAGGTAGGTACATACACGTTTGTGCTGAGATCGATCAACAAGTCGGCAGATGACTCATGGAGACCCGCAGACGTCACTGTCAATGCGACACACTGGGTCTAAAAATAGGTCAGGGTAATTTGCATGATGAGTGTGCACACAAAGTGAATTACATCGAGTGAGAGTTGAAGTAATGTGTAATGTCATGTATATATGAGTTCATGGAGATTTAACGATCAGTATAAGGCTAATGTCAAGTTTATCCAGGGTGAACAAATCATTTTGTGAACTGGTGGTCCCCGGACCAGTGATGAAAAAAATGCAGTGGTCCTGCTAAAAAAAAATAGTGGTCCAAAGTCCCGCTAATGTGAAACATTGAATCTTGCCTATGAATCTGTATATTCAGACGTACACTATTTTTAGTTGAACAATATCCACTTTATAATAATAAATATAAAGTTGACATGCTTGGTTTCAGTCAATTGACAATTCTATTCTATTTGTAATGGTTATTTTTGAGGCATTGACACAACAATACAATCAATGCTGATAGAATGATAGCAAATAAAATGTTTCATTTGATATATTTGAATTATTATAAAATGAAATTATTATTCTTGTCTTCCTAATTGTTGTGTCCCTAAACTGGTATGTCCCCATTAGTTATGATATAGCCACATGGCTGTTGAGTGTTGACTGCCAAATAATCGCCCTGAGCTTCTATTTAGTTCCTCTGTTGTGGTTCCGAATATGCTGATTTTTCGAATAGTGGCCCAAGGCTAGTTTTCGGAAAACTCCGGTATATGCAAATTTCCCTAATTAACATGAACAGATCTCTTTCAAAAACTAATCAGTTCTAGCCAATACCCCAAACATTACATGTACCAAATTTCAGTATAATTGAGCCTGCTGTTTTTAAGAAAATGGTGACACAGACAGACATACAGACAGACATACAGACATACAGACAGACAGACAGACAGACAGACAGACAGACAGACAGACAGACATACAGACAGACAGACAGACAGACATCCCCCTTTTAATACCTCCCGTACCCTTACGGGAGGTAAAAATGGGTGCACAGAAAGTTCAACATGATGGCAATAGGAGAGCATCAGAAACGTGTTATTGAATTGATTCATCTTGTTTCTGTTCCCAATGTCACTTATCAAGTATAAATTAAAACTTTGGACATCTTGTTATCAATCTTCAGTATTATAGACATTCAATGAAGTACAGCAAACCGTAATATAATAAGTTTAAGATTGCCAGTGAGTAAATATATTATAAATGTTATAAATTTACCGTCACATTTACTTTGCCATAGTTGTTGTGGTGTGACATTGTTACAGCCAATGGGTAAGGATCAATGAGCCAGAAAATAATGCTAGCCACTCGAAAATCCAATATGGCGGCCATTTTTCAAGATGGTCGCCAACCTAAATTATTTCAGCTTCAAAATGAGCGGTCTTATCATATATAAATAGTTTATTCATATGTTTATGATGACATTGAATCGTATTTCACAACTTATGAACAGCTAAAACCTTAAATGTTTTCATAATTTGAACTTTTATTTGATCTTCTATGCACAGCTAAATGTCTGACTTTCAGGTTACAATGTTATCTGCCGTATACTTAACTTAACCACAATGAAACACTCTACTTGCATCCTTTGGAGATGTCTAAGGGTCACTTAGTCAGTAAATAACACTATATATAGGTCACTCGAAAAATCCAATATGTCCATTTTCCAAGATGGCTTGCAACATAAATCATTACAAACTGCCTTTCGGCTTCAAACGGTTTAAATTTGTCAATAAATATTTCATCAAACTGTATAATCATATGTTTTTGATGTTATGCAATGTATTTCACTACTTATGAAGAGATAAAACCGTTCTTTCATAATGTTATATTTTATGTAAAATACATTTTTGTACAGATAAATGTTTGCCTTCAAGATTACAATGTTTTCTGCCTTAAACTTATCTAAATCACAATGAACACCATGCTTGCGTCCTTTGTTAATGGTGTTGATGGCTATCTTGTAATTGAGACCACAAATAGCATCTTCAAATATGGTGACAATTTGTCAGGATATCTGTTCACCATATTTTGACAAGTGTACCAAAATGAATCGTTCAACTAGGTATATAGTCAAGTATTTGTGATCAAATTGAATCATGATACTTAACGCATCTTTTCAAATTAAACATGTTAACTTTCAAAATGTTTCTCTTCTGTTCATAAAATGGACAAAAATCTTAATGATTATTATTTTACTAACCGGACACTAAGGTAAATCATAAGGAAGGTTAAATATTAGGATGAAAAGTGTGTGTGTGTGTCTGTCTGTCTGTCATTTTTGTCTCAAAAATGGCTGGCTCAATTTGAAATTTGGTGCAGATACTCTTTAGGATAATGGCTAGAACTGATTAGGTTTTGGTAAACATTTCATCAATATTAATGAGCTATTTATATAATTAACGGTTTTGGGTAATTGGGCTATATCTTAAGAATACACACTTCAAATTCAATTTAATTTGGAACATACTTCAAACATAAGAAAGGGTACATGTACTGAAGAGCTTGTTGATATAGCTTTAGTTTTAATGAGTAATTTGCATAATTAATTATTTTCAGTAAGTGTAAGCTTCAAGTTCAAGGTAATTTGATGTGTACATTAATGATGCCAGGGTGCACATGTCTCATAAAATTTACTGATGTAACACTTAGTTTTAGTGAGTCATTAGCATAATTAAGGATTTTCAGTAATTAGGCTATATCCTAAGAATTCACCCTTCAAATTAAAAATAATTTGGTACATATGTTCATAGTAACAATGATCATGTACCATACAAAGTTTTCATAATGTAGCTTTTAGTTTTAATAACGCATTTGTATAATTATGGGTTTTTAGTAATTAAGCTAAATCTTAAGAATGCACGTTTCAAATGCAATATAATTTGCTACATTCGTCAACAATAACAAAGTGCATAGCTTCTAAAAAGTTTTGTGATGTAGCTTTTACTGTTGATGACTCATTTGCATAATTAATGATTTTCAGAAATTAGGTTGTATCTTCATATGCATACTTCAAATTCAATAGGATTTGGTACATACTTCACCCATAACTAATCGCCTATGTTCTGTTACAATTACTGTGTGTAGAAATGAAAATCTAAAGATTTTGCCCTTACGAAAGGCATTCAGCTTAAATCTGGCCTCTACTCTTATGGTTAGGTTACATGATAGGTCACAAATAACAAATATGAGTTCCAACATGATGGAATGTTTCCATAATGACTGTCATGTCTACTGAGCAATCCTGCCAACTACGTTATTAGCCTAAAATGTAATGCTGAATGTCGTATCATAAATATTTCAACAAATTATTCAGTGATATTCTAGTTGTAAGACTATATCATATATTATAATTCACATACAGCAGGGATTGTATCTCTTTCAGAAATCAATTTCTCATCTGAAAGTAGTGTATATACATTAAAACACTGGACTTTTAAGCTTAGACAGTTTTAAGGGATGCAGCTATCTCAACAACAATTCCATTTTGCATTGTAACTGGACAATTTTCGCCATTCGACAAAATACTATAATAGTAAACTTAGTAAACAGTTCTAAAGACGTCATCAGATACCAATCCAAAAATTGGCAAATTCGCTTCGATCCTAAGGCTGTCTCTTTCCACCAGGGACTTAAAGACATGTAACTACAGAAATATTAAGCAAAGTATAGTTAAGTATAGGAAAGCAAATTATAGTAGCGTAAACTGTAGTATAGTAGTATAGCCAAGTCAAGCATAGTCAAGACAGTACAGTACAGTACAGTACAGTACAGTATAGTATAGTATAGTTAGTATAGTGTAGTACAGTATAGTATAGTATAGTATAGTATAGTATAGTATAGTATAGTCAAGTATAGTCAAGACAGTACAGTACAGTATAGTATAGTATAGTTTACACCACTTCACGTGTGCAAACCCTTTGTTTCAATAGTACACGATTGCATTGTCATAATTATATCATTTCTCTTACACCAGTATGCAGCCATTGTACAATATTTGATAATCTTGTTCCAACTACCATCTTGGAAACTTGTTTGTTCGAACTTGCTTGAAAATTAGACTATACAATTGGAACCTAACTCTAGCCATGATGACGTCACATGATACTGGTCTATAGAAATGGTATTGAGTAACGTGTCCTGCAACATTCATGCAAATATTGTGCACTCTTTTCACAATAGAGCTCGAGAACTCTTGTCACAAGTGAAAGCCATGGCCAAAGAAATTGTTTTACTTGGCAAATCTGATGACACCATGACTAAAGTAGCACGTACAAAGCGTGGCCTATTTGACTCTGTTGGTGCCATATTGCACATAAATTATTTGGTGTTTCTACGGACAAACAAATGAAGACCTTGGTAAAACAGATGGAAATTATCGAGAAGACTACTTTTTCCATGACTGACTAACTCACGGACATTGACATGACTCTAACGTCCTTTTCGGAAATCACGGACAGACGCATTCTAAATTTATGACAGCAAATTAATTCTACGCATGATATTGTTTCGGCTGTGTTCATAAACTAAATTCCATACAAACATATATAAATTCTACGGAGACACGTATCTCCAGAAATGAATTGAATATGATAATGCTCGCAGGACTCAGAGAACTATCCTTGCATAATTCAGAGCGGATCCAACTCTTGGATAATTTAGTTTTTAGATATCAGACTCACCTTACGGCTTTTCATGCCCTTCTTAGTGGGTTTTTACCTATTGAATTTGTTAGTCATCAACAGTTGAGAAATGTATTGACTATGGTTAAAGATACCTTGCAAATAGACCACCCCAAATTTTTTATTATTCACGGTGACCTAAGTTATTATTATCAAAACAAAGGTATAATTTTTCATCAAAGCAAGAAATATCTTTATATACAGCTACGTGTTCCCCTAGCCGAACAGAACCCTGTTTTTCGTCTGTGTCATATTTTCGTTCATCTTATCCCACACCCAAAGTAATTCCTTCTAAGACTTCCACTTCACCTCTCAAAAATTCGTATACGATGTTGAATTCAATGCCAGATTATTTAGGTATTTCAGAGGAAGAAAATTCATTCATTGAATTGTCAAATATCGATCTATATCATTGCCAAGGGAAAGATATGTTGTATTGTGATCACCCCTTTATGATATATTCCCACGAATACAATTATTGTGCCTTCGCCAGTTTTGTTTATGACAGCTCAGCTATCTCAAGGTTCTGCGCAAAGGAACAATTACTTTGTTCGTACCATGTCCTATTACGGGGTCACAAGCTTTCGTAGTTAGTTTAATGTCCTGGGATGCAAACTAAAGTTATCGATGATTGCGAACTCTGCCTTGTGGACCTACCATGCGAGTGTGCACCTTTATACCAACAACGTGCAACTACGTCCGAGTTTAGATTTGTCGCATTGCAAAGGAAATCACACTTTCTCGGTCAATTATGTTGCGATCTTGCACTTTGTTAGCGCAGTATATCACCACCTTGACTTCTCAAACATTTCAGGCAGTAAGAGTTACGCATCTCCGTGGACAATAGAACTATCTGACCTTGATCTCTATTAGTACGATTGGGAAAGTTCCTTAGCCTCCGAAAATTCACTACGCTTGAATCTTTCAAAAGTCGCCAAGGCACATTCTAAAAACACGAAAACGTAAATATTCTCCCCCTCGGCAATATGCATCGTTATGAGTCTTGTTATTTGGACGTATTTATTTTGAAAGTTAGACGAATCAATCGCCAAGTTCAGACAGTCCTACTCTTAGGTAGCACTTATAACTAAATGCGATATGACTAAGGCTTCCCCTGTGATTTATTTACCTAAAACTGTCTTGCCCCCTGTCACTGAGATGCCCCATATTGGGGTTGACTTTTCGTTTTATTTTCAATATTTCTTAGCTTTTCTTTCAGCTATTATACTTTTCAGCTTAGGTCGCTTGTTAGTTAAGAAAACTAGGTCTGTTCTGTCTTCCAAGGTCAATTTTCCCCACATACATTCGTCATCTGATGTTCTCTTAGAATTAACATCCGCTTCTGAATCTATTATATTGTGGGTCATGCGAGCAAGGATTGCTCCAACTCGTATAAAACTTGCTGCCAGAAAGCCAATTCTTTCGATAAAGCTTACACGGGCTTCTTTCGTTCTACCTTACTAATGAGTTGGAAGGATCCTATCTTAATCCTAAATTCTGATGATAATTTGGACTTAAAGTTACCAACCTCCGTCCATGTACTTCTTGGTAGCTCAACCTTTTTGAAGGAATTCTAAGACAACAACATGTTTGCCGATTGCTCATAGGTCACCTTCCTACTTATACAGAGATCTGTTTGGAAAGTAAGCTAACTGTAAAACTGCCCACCACGAGTATCTATGATAAAGAAATGCCAGAGTTACGAGGCAAGCAGGGTTGACTTCGAATTTCTGACGTAAAAAAGATTCGATGATGCCTCTACTACCATGTAATATACGATCTCGATGTTTTCGTAAGTTCAATCTTTCGAGGCATTCGTCACTCTATAATTGTTTGGTTTATACTATTTCATTCTCACGATTTCAATGAATTACTTAATTTAATGCCACAATTTGCTATCTTTAAACGGGTATTACAGTTTTGATTTTGATGTAATTTTAATGCCACAATTTGTTATCTTTAAACGGGCATTACAGTTTTGATTTTTGATGTATACATTCAAATATGACAATTAGTCATAATTTTGAGAACGTTGCATCACACATTGCATCTTATATTATTGTTGTATCTTTTTTTGAAAGCACCTTGATATTACTTCAGAAGACTTGGGGACAAGTCTTATAGGAGACAGAACGAAGTCATAATTATATCATTTCTATTACACCTGTATGTAGCCATCGCACAATATTTGATAATCTCGCTCCAACTACCATCTTGGAAACTTGTTTGTTCGAACTTGCTTGAAAATTAGACAATACAATTGGAACCTAACTCTAACCATGATGGCGCCATATGATACTGGTCTATATAAATGGTATTGAGTAACGTGTCCTAACGTAGGAGACATGTCTTAACGTTCATAAAGTTAGAAATTAAGTTTAATCTCGCTCTTCTTAGGGATAGGTTAGCTAGGTGATGTTTTGACGATGTCCGTGGTTGATTGCTCGATGCATACGACGCCCTGGTTGCGGACACTTGAAGTCGTGATGCTTGAAGATCCATGGAATGCTGGCGTGCTGCAGAACTGTTCAGCCCGATACCGTAACTTAGGTATGAATTAGGTTTCTAGTAACTTTAATATATCTAGATGTATCAAGGTGCTTTCTCCTTGGATATTAAATTCATGATCAACGGAACCTCAAACCCTGACCAAGTGTGAGTTTATCCAGTGTGTGCCAACTTACGATTCTGTGTACCTCGAGCTGCCAAGTTGAGTGCTTTCCCCTATCACGAGCTATACCCCGAGAGCGTCCATTCTCCTCTCGACGGCAACTTCGTACAGCATCGACATTGTGTAATATTGCACTCGTCCAGTGCATTATCCAGATATTGCACTGGCACGATGTAATATCAAGATAATGCACTGTACGTTACAATATATTGCATTGCACATACTTGTACAGATCAAACAACACCAATCAAGCAAGTGAAGATGGCAAAACATTCATTTTAATCCCCATATTTGTTCAAAGTACATCAAATATTTCTTGTCAATATTTACATGTATCACATTTCCCTCCGTTTGATTAATATTCACTTAGACGTGTCATCCCAAATTCGTACTTCCCTCATTTTGCCTTTATTTTCAGTTCTACAACTTTGTCAGTATTACTTCCAATTTGGCGATTGTAGCGGCGTCACTGCATTGAATGCAGTACACTGCTAACATAACATTCTTGCTCAGTACTCGTTCTCTGAAATGGTAGAATTTTCAAAAATATGTTAATTTTTCTGTGTCACAAAAGTCAAAGTTGTACAACTCTTCGTCCCATCCCCGTTCAAACCTTGCCAAACTATGAACTGAACTCCAGCGAACAAGACAGTTTTATTACAAAGTGTCTGTACACCTGGTGACGTCACAATGAAACTACGTCACTCAATAACCATTTGAATAGTACACGTGCTGCCACGCCTGGACGTTGTTTCACCAGTGACTAGGCAATGTATGAGCAAAGCTCAAACACGAACACAGAACTGAAAAGGTTGGTTTTCTATATAATTATTCACTTTGTTAGTAAATGATGATACGCATGTTAGGAGTATTTTAATGTACAATTGTGCTGTTCGGCTATTACGCTGTACTGGAGAAAAAACCTACAAAACTCGTTAAATAAAAAACTCCGGAGTAAGCTTATAACTCCGCCATAGTCCATCTCGTTGCCAATTTAATGACTGGTCTCAAAATGAAATGTTTTATATCACTTAAATCCGTTAAACTTACGAATGGCAGACACGGGGTAGTACTAAATGTATGATGATGATGAAGATACCCCTGTCCTCTTCACTGTCGTCATACATGCTCTCGTATTGGTAGCAAACGCCCGAATGTGAAACGCTCCCAAGATCAGATATATCACGTGATTAAGAAGTACCAGGTAGTTGTACATGACTATCCAATCATTAGACTTTGAAGCAGGTGTTTGTGAACATTGATTTGATAGTTTTCGACATGGCCTAAATTTATTGGTCAAGTAATATTTACATTACGCATTCGGTCGGTGCAATATCTAAACTACAGCACTCATCTCATTCGTTAACCATTAATAGTAGAGTAGAGTAGAGTAGAGTATGTTGCTGTGCTGGTTTTCTCAGAAGCTCCATCATTTGTCTATGCAAAATAGTCAATTACAGTATAATGCAATATTCATATAAAATATCACCGGAAAATTGGCGAGTCACACAGTGGTTTGTATTTCAGTAATAACAATCTACGACAAAAAACTTCAATAACATATTTTTATTTAAAAATTCTCGACTACCTAATCAAAAGCCTCTTCGAACGGTAATTTTCCACTCTGGGAATATGGTAGATGGTATTATCTGGAAGAAATGTAGATACACAGTACTTAGAATTCTAACACTACTTTATTTGGTTGCATTAATATGGCCATGTACAAATAGAATATTTGCCATGACTTATTTTATCGTACAAACCAGTGGGTTTTATGTCAGTAAATATAACTGTTACCATTCATCCATTCATACATATAATTTGCACTGTCTTGTAATGAATTTAATAGCGTCACTTTCGTTCAATAACCACGTGCCTTTTTTATTTGTACGGAGTCCCCTTGTGGTTTTGGGTACTATGCACTGCTCAGCTGTGCGTGTTCCTCATAATACTAACTCGAATCTTTGGTGTCTTCGGACAACCGACTTGAATGGGCCCAAATTCTTCAGATTCAATGCAACCCTCTTCTCTTGCATCACAACAATTTCCCCTCGCTTTCATATGTCCATCCAAAACGAATATTTTCATACAATCTATCATAGAAATAATGGATCGGTATGACTATATTGATAACTTGTATGTATGATTACTTAAACTTGTGCATTACTCAAAAATAAATCTGGAAAATACATGAAAGTAACTATTTATATAGAATCTACTCAAATAGCTATTTTTCATACCTTCATGTTTGCAAATTTCTTTGTGATAGTTTTCGGACCATTTCTTAGTAAAGAAACACTTAATACTGTCAATGTGTTTAGCTATTTTGCGTCCAAGTTGTCACCATCCAGTGGTAGGCTTGTGGAATGCAATGTTCCCATTTGGTGAAACTATTTTATTGTACTCCACCTGTACCATCCAGTGGTAGGCTTGTGGAATGCAATGTTCCCATTTGATGAAACCATTTTATTGTACTCCACCTGTACCATCCAGTGGTAGGCTTGTGGAATGCAATGTTCCCATTTGATGAAACCATTTTATTGTACTCCACCTGTACCATCCAGTGGTAGGCTTGTGGAATGCAATGTTCCCATTTGATGAAACCATTTTATTGTACTCCACCTGTACCATCCAGTGGTAGGCTTGTGGAATGCAATGTTCCCATTTGATGAAACCATTTTATTGTACTCCACCTGTACCATCCAGTGGTAGGCTTGTGGAATGCAATGTTCCCATTTGATGAAACCATTTTATTGTACTCCACCTGTACCATCCAGTGGTAGGCTTGTGGAATGCAATGTTCCCATTTGATGAAACCATTTTATTGTACTCCACCTGTACCATCCAGTGGTAGGCTTGTGGAATGCAATGTTCCCATTTGATGAAACCATTTTATTGTACTCCACCTGTACCATCCTTCTGCCACACGTTTACGATTCAATTCACCAGCGTCACTACCACTACGTGAATGCAGTTCATTGAAAACTTTCAAAAGACTCGCACTTACACTTTCTGAAATGAAAAAAATAAAAGAACAGCATGGTTATAGTATAAATATACAAAAATGATACCTTCATGAAATGACGAAGTGGTGGAAAAGAAACTTTTTGTTTTATGAAGTCATAAAATTGTTAACTTACATGTCAACATCCAATGCTCTCAGTAACTTTGTTTTAAAAACTGTACACGCCGTGGATTCGAAATACTATCTTTGGTGCGCACATCGTCGTAGTAGAAGGTACCATGTACCGATTTGTAGTAACTGTAGTGGTAGGTGGTGCGACATCTGATACACTTTGATAAGTGCAATTTACCATTTGCAGGCTCACTGTTCTAATGGTAAAATGTGCATGTCCTATGCACATCTAATTTTAACTGCTTTCCACAACATTCACGTACTTTCGGTAACAGTGTATAGGCTACAGTATTACCTAACCCTTCTCCTATTGTAGAAGCGTATTGGTGAAGCAGACGTTCAAGGGTATCATCACTGTATTGTATGAAATTATCACCTAGACGTGGAAATAGTCACGGGAACCGTTGAATGTTGAAGGCAATGTCTGCTGCCGTGAAAGAGCTTTTGCATATATTGTTCATAAAAAATTGCAATGTGTTGTTCTCGGCCTTTAACTCCTTGTGGCATTCTTCTTACAACAAATGAACGAATGAATATATGCTCCAATTTTGTGAGTGGACGTATGATTTCGTCAAGTTTACTGAAGACATCCATTACAACTGTTTGTGTGTTGTTCAACAGTATGCGCTGTCAGAAATTTATTTTCACAGCAACAGGGATATCGTGGATGCATTGACAATATGTGACAATGGGTGTTATAGCATAGAATTAACACTATTTGCTATCGGTGAGTGTAAAAATTGGTGTAATCCTTCGTTTGCGTTTCCCAGGAATTGACTATGTTTTCATTAACATTACAATCATGACGATGATGTTGGAGACGATAGTCTATTTTTATTTCTCCACTTTCTAGGAGTCATGTATATACTATGGTCTATGTTTACCATTTTAAAAACGAAAACTGAGATATTAGACAGGTACAATGGTCACGTGATATTTCCATTTTGACTGTATATGCTTCCATTCACGCCAGTTATTTCCAATCAATATTATAGAGGAAGAGTGTGAACAACACTGTGTTGGAAGATATGTCTTCAAATACCACTTGTCAACTCTGCATACCAGTCCTTTCTCAAGTTCCGCTGGGACATAAATATGTACTCGAACAATCCAATCTCATTTTCATAAAGTGGTCTCTCTCAGCAGTAGACGACAAGGTCATTTACGAACTGTGTGACGAAATAACATTGACCTGTAAGACTTTTCCGATAAAAGACTGGGTCATTAGTGTTTTACGTCAAAGCTCAGCCCACTCAAGACGTCTTTGTATACCATTGCGTTGATGTGCCAGAGTTTATAATTCAGTTGTCAACGCTGTAACATGCGGATCGAAGCCTAGATCAGACAACTGTCATGTCCATATATGTAATATAAACCTTTGTCCGAATACATAAATGCTTCCCTTTTCTTCTCTTTTTTGATAATGAATACATTATTTCTCGTAGGAAATACTATATATTTAATTAATTCCTCTGGTTAATCATGTACATATACTCTGTACTATAGGTGTCAAGTACACATTTGAAGTTGTATTTTATTGTTACCAAAAAAGAAAAATCTTGAGATTTTTACATTTGGGTTTACTCGTTTAGCATATCAACAACCACAGGCATGTAAATCTGACTCCTGTTTAGCACAAGATTAGTGAAAGATATACGTATGCTCATCATGCTCATTGTTTGTTTGATCGTGTGAAAATACAACAGACAAATCTAATGTAGTCAAACAGATTGTTGTATCCTACATGGCAGGTTCAGGGCCTGGTATGGAGGTCTCCAAGACGGGGATGCGTTGCTATGAAGAAAACTTGATTTGGATGTCACTGTAGATCCCAAGACCCCAGGTCACATTCAAAACCATCGCCAATGCAAATGCACACCATTTCTAACAGTCGTTGTGCACCGTATGGGGAAATCGAAAATACAGTGAAGGCAGCCAACAGTTTTGTATACTATGTGTGCATTGTGAATATTCAAAATAATTCACCAGTTCAAGTTGATGTCGAAATGGTTTATGCTTGAACATTTAAAGTTTTGACAATGGTTCGATGTAAAATTATCTAATAAATGACAGCATAAAATGATACTCAATATTACGTGTCCAAAAGATCAGAGAGAGTTGTTTCCGTTGAATTACAGAGTTGCTCTGTGACCATTCACTACTTTACTACATCAAGACTGATTTCGGTTAGATTTTAAAATGACATAAATGTAGCTTCCCCTGTAAAAGGTTTGAACGGTGCCTCGTCTAATTATTTCAGCCGCGACGGTAGAATCCCCGATGAAAGAACTATCCGCCAGTTGATACAGATTTGTGATGAAATGGATACATGGCACCAATCCATTGGCCTTTACAAGAGTGGAGGCAGTGCCTATGATAGGCCTTTACAAGAGTGGAGGCAGTGCCTATGATAGGCCTTTACAAGAGTGGAGGCAGTGCCTATGATATGCCTTTACAAGAGTGGAGGTAGTGCCCATGATAGGCCTCTACACGAGTGGAGGCAGTTGCCTATGATAGGCCTTTACAAGAGTGGAGGCAGTGCCTATGAAAGGTCTTTACAAGAGTGGAGGCAGTGCCTATGAAAGGTCTTTACAAGAGTGGAGGCAGTGCCTATTACAAAACATCCTTTTTGACACTAAACAATGGACCAGCCGAAATGAAAAGGTATTACTAACTGAAAGAATGTAAGTACAACTTGTTGATGTTTGATTGTAGTATTATTGATGTTTGTCTTGGTCAACCATACAACATCATATATGGTTGGACGAGAGGAGGGGACCTAGAGATGGGGGACTAGGGGAATTGGATACAGACTACCACCCTATACAATCACATCACCAGTACAACAGCGAGAAGAATTTAAAATTCTCTGCCTAATATTCAAAGTCCTTAACGGTTTTGCACCTGGCTATCTTAATAAGTTGCTAACCCGACGTAGCCCCAGCCATGTTTTACGCAGTAACTCACGGAAAGACATTTACTTACACCAACCACTCAGCAATACTGTTTATTATGGTGACACAGCCTTCTCAATTTGTGCCCCACACTTGTGGAATGCTCTGCCATCGTATCTGCAGTGTCACTTCATTCCAGGCATTTAAATCAAATACTAAATATTTCTTCAACAAGACTTTTGCTGGGGTCTGTTTTTGTACTCGTGTTTCTGTGCTTTGTAAATCGCATTGTGATAGTTTTATGGAATGCGTTTTATAAGAAAATTAGATTAGATTAGATTAGATAGATTATGGTATACGTACTTTTAGTGTATGAATTTTCTAAATGAAGTCGGTTGTGTCTTCATGTATGTTGTTAGTTGTATGAAATAATCCACATATATTCTGAGATGTGGTTTGTCGGATTTCAGCATCCACTAATAATTGTTCGGCCATAAATTTTGTAACTGTGGGTGAATGTTTGTGTACATTTGGTAGCAGTTACCACTGAGGTGTACGTACATTGTACTTTGATATTTGACGTATCAAGATAGTTTACATTAATGTCTCCTAATCAATGTACCTTTGATATGACCGGACACGTCACTTTCAACTTGTGCAATCTGCCGTTCATTTCACATTGTATTTATAATTGTGCAACACTCTGTTACATTCTTAAAATGTAGTCGCTAATCTATTATAGCAACACCTCGACATTTGTCAAAAGGTTTGTGGAGAGTTGGTCATTGTTTGATAGTGTAATTTTTCTAATACTTCCATGACTTTGGCTGTACTTCTTTACTAGATTTTTCGCATCTACACAATGCGTTATAATGTCTACTTATGCGCATTTACCTCGCATTAATTCACAACTAGGTGTCACCAGTAAAGCAGAGGGTCAACTCATTCTCCAAGTCACTGGATGGTGCTTCAAAACTATTGGATGACTGCAGCGAAAGTACTCATTGGCGAATGACAGAAGTTACTTTGAAGAAATTGAGAAAAGCCCGGAAAGACGCGAAAGAAACAGAAGAAGAGTTAATTTCGAGTGATGGCACAGTGGACCAGCATGATGTGCGGATGGTGACCAAAGAGACCGTGGTGAAAGGAATCAATCTGATCAATTATTTCTGAATCATTAAACAGAAAAAAATCTCGTCAAAATGTAATCTAACGACAGAAACACCGGTTAAAGAAAACGACACCTCACCAGCTATGCACACCTCCAATTATGTTGCTAAAACAATTTTGACATTCAGGGACACCATCGTTTACCAGACTTCGTTCAGCTTAGTTAAGCAAGAAGTACAGGAAATACCTACTGGTACAGTCCGTAACCCCTTCATAATACTAGATCACTATGGTATGTGTCAACACGACACCTCAAGAGGTGATGGCAGGAAGATAGGTCGAGTCGTTTATCAAAGCAACACGAAGGAGACGACTGCTGACCAGTTGATACAGTATACTCACATACATTTGTCACCTAGGCCAGTGGTATACTGGAAAACTGAGGAGGTACGATGTAGATCTGATCATGGAGGGTCTATGGTCTGACCAAGTTTGAAGCCGCAATCGAAATCGATGTTGTTATCACACCAGCACACACTTTCCCGAAAGAGAAAATTACAAGATCCGAAGACTGACAATGACACGGGCACATGAAATAGCTAATCACTCGACAATAGCCAAGATTACACCACTTCACGTGTGCAAACCCATTGTTTCATTAGTGCATTATCTACACGATTGCATCGACATTGTATAATATTGCACTCGTCCAGTACATTATCCAGATATTGCCCTGGCACGATGCAATATCAAGATAATTCACTGTACGTTACAATATATTGCACTGCACATACTTGTACAGATCAAACAACACCAATCAAACAAGTGAAGATGGCAAAACATTTATTTTAATCCCCATATTTGTTTAAAGTACTTCCAAGTTGGCGATTGTAGCGGCGTCACTGCATGCAGTACACAGCTAACATAACATTCTTGCTCAGTACTCGTTCTCTGAAATGGTAGAATTTTCAAATTTTCAATTTTCTGTGTCACAAAAGTCAAAGTTGTACAACTCTTCGTCCCATCCCCGTTCAAACCTTGCCAAACTATGAACTGAACTCCAGCGAACAAGACAGTTATATATACATGGCTCTTTCATTTTGGGAGAGTTGAAATGTCATTTTTTCGGGGCTAGAGTTTAGAAGAAAGCCTAGTACGATAATAACAGTATATGTCTTTTTAGAATGTTTTTGGTGTACTTACGGTGATTTCCCAGTTTTTCGTCCAAGTATTGAACCGACGGCAATTTTGCTGATACTATCAACATGGCGTCTACATACTAGCTGCTAGCAAATTACCTGGTACTGTACTTTATTACCTTGTATTCGTTTACTGGTTACATCTGTACTCAAGTTACTTGTGTTTTTTGAAGACTGCTTCGGTGGACACATTCGTGACTTTTGAAATTGCAGTCATCAGTATTTGACGCAAACAGTTTTCATTTTTTCTTCGTGTCGTTGTAACCATCGTACTGTGTATGTTAACACCTGTTGCGTTCATTATCGAACAATGGTTAAGACAAAGAGCAAGAAAACCACAAAGAACTTTTATGCTGTAGCCAGAGGTCGTCAAATTGGCATCTATGACACCTGGAGCAAAGCTCAAAAGCAAGTTGACTCATTCAGGAATGCCCTGTACAAAGGTTTTACTACTTCCGATGAAGCAAAGTCCTTTATGTATGCGTATGGCATTTACAGCTTCCAAACGATATGCGACAAATCAACGAACTCTCCGGATTCGCCATCATGTGCTCGCTCTACAGTGACGCTCCCTAGTCCTTGCGCATCCACAAATCAGTCAGATATGCCCACCTTTATATCCAGTACGCCGTTATCAATTGGAATCAGTTTCTCTACGGACACCTCTGCTATGTGTGACGTCACTACAAATACGAACTCAACTAACTATGCTGTGTCAAATGATTCATGCCCTTTTTGTAATTCTCCTCACAACTCAAATATGATCCGATGCGCTGATTGTAAGAAGATGATACACTATATCTGCTCCGAATTGCCAGCCTATCAACTGTCAATTTTCACTACAACTTCGCGCAAATTTACCTGTAAACAGTGCACTCAAGTCAGCGGTAAGATCTCAACAATTCTCCTTTCAACAACAACAACAACAACAAACAATTCCAACGAATCACAGCTCAAAACTGCTTTAAAGGTAAATAATCGCAAACTTTCTATCAAAGACAAAGCACTGAAACTCAAAGATGAACTTATTGACAGTCTAGAATACAAACTTCGTGAAATTGAAAAGAACCTAGCATCTGAAACAAATCACAATAACACTCTTCGCAAACTCACGGAAGATTCTACCTCAGCTCATCTTTATTCTGTAAGATCATTAGAAGAATCTAATGAAAAACTTCAACAACAACTCCTTCAACAGTATTCCACAATTGATGATCTCACACTAGAAGTTGCAAAATTAAAAAGTCAACTAAATCATCAAACAAGACCAATACCCAAACCAAGAAAGCGAACCAAGTCTTCTCAAACACACGAAATTATTCAACCTTTGAGACAAATTCCCAAGCCAAGATCTCAAACACCAACTACTCATATTCAACATCTTTCCCGTTCTTCATCTCAACCGACCCAAGATCCAATATATACATCTCAGCGTAGAGAAAGAACACACGCTTCTGTCCACTCTGCTAATCGCATCAGCCAACAGGAATTGTCACAAATCAAATCAGCTAAGCCTCACCAGAAGCAACATATCTCCTCTCACAGCAAGAAACTGCTTGTAATTGGTGATTCTATTGTTCGACATCTTCAGTTTCGTTCTAAATTCATCTCCTGTACCAAACATTGCTATCCTGGCTACAAAATCGAAGAGATTGATCCTACAGATATTGTCACCGGTGATGAAGATTATATTTTACTACACATTGGTACTAATAATCTTCCGTGTGACTCTTCTGAAGCAATTAAAGAGAAATACACTTCCTTGGTTGAGAAGTTAAGATCTTTGAATAAACACGCTACAATCATCATTTCTGGATTACTCTTTCGAATGGATCACCCTTATCTCAACAACAAAGTTCAACTTGCAAACAATCTTCTCGGCAACTTCTCAGTGTCACAAACTCAAATGCTCTTCATGAACAATAACACTACTTATCCTGATCAAATGTGTGTTTTCCTTGATGCGAGTGGTTTACATCTAAACAGCCTGGGCTACAATAAATTTGCTGCCCACATCGTGAAACACATACGTCACTTAAATTTTATCAAACTCTCGAACCTACAAAAGATGTCTTAACTAACACTTCTATGAGCGATTTGCCATCCCTGTTTACCAGCCATTCCAAAGGTCTGAAGATTATTCATTGGAATATCAATCGAATCAGGAACAAAATATATGAAATTCGGGAAATCTTGACTTCCTCCCTCACAAATACAATTATTGGATTTAGTGAAACTTGGTTGAACACTAATACTTCTGATACTTTCATGGACTTACCTGGCTTTAATTTGGTTCGTCGTGATAGATCAGTCAGAAACGGTGGTGGCATCATTGTTTATCTGAGTGATAATATCTCGTTTACTCGAATGCCTGATCTCGAATCGTCTTTCATTGAACAAGTTACAGTCAAAATTACGTTTAAAAATACTCACCCTTTCATTCTGAGCTACATTTACAGACCACCTAATAGTAGTGCCGCATGGATTGATCATTTCCAAGATATCATGGATAAGTTGTATGAAACTGACCTCGAGCTGATTCTTCTTGGTGACTTTAATATTAACTTGTTAGTTAATAACGCAAAATGGACATCTACTATTGAATATTTTTGTCTCAAGCAACTCATTGATACACCTACCAGAACAACTGATACTACTTCTACCTTAATTGACCATATATATACCACCAACCCTATAAATTATTCTAACACAAGAACAATATCTCACGGACTCTCCGATCATTCCCCCATCATGACAGTTAGAAAAATCCATTCAACCAGAAAATCGGACCATAACATTATCACTTACAGATGCTTACGTAACTTCAATGTAAACAACTTTGTTAGTGACCTGAAGTCAGCAGACTGGTCAACTCTGCAAACTACAAACGACCCTGAACTTGCCCTAAATAGTTGGATTTCAACTTTCTCCAGTATCTTCAATAAGCATGCTCCACTCAAATCCAAGCGAGTTCGTTATGCAAATCTACCTTCCTGGCATACCCTTGAACTTCATAATGCACGCAACGTTAGAGACAAGTTGAAAGCTTCAAATAATACCGTTGAATACAAGAAACAAAGGAACTACGTAAACATGCTTACATC
Organism: Glandiceps talaboti; assembly: GCF_964340395.1. Classification (NCBI taxonomy): domain Eukaryota; kingdom Metazoa; phylum Hemichordata; class Enteropneusta; family Spengelidae; genus Glandiceps; species Glandiceps talaboti. Next base: position 3,056,695 of record NC_135560.1, on the reverse strand, counting down.
ATCCCTCAGGAAAAATTATTACTCTAAGCTTATTGCCGACAAATCCCATAACATCAATATTTGGAAAGCCATTCATGATCTTCATCCCAAGTCTTCTCCGTCTAAACCCTCAAAGCTATATGTTGATGGCACTGAACTGACATCTTCTATGGATATTGCCGAAGCTTTCAACAGACATTTCACTGACATTGCAGACGCTCTCAACAAAGATATTATGCATGAGACTTTTGATCCCACTAAGTTAAATAATTTTGTTGACTCTAAAGACATTCATTACAGCTTCCGAATTCCACTTATCTCGCAAACGAAGGTTTTGAAATTCCTTCTAGATTTGGATACTTCTAAGTCAACCGGGTATGATTTTATAAGCGCTAAGATTTTGAAATCTACAGCTCCTTATATTGCTACACACATTTTTAGAATTGTTAACCTCTGCATAATCAATAATCACTTTCCATCTGCTTGGAAAATTGCTAAGGTGCTTCCTTTTCATAAAAGTAATTCTACTGATAAATGCTCCAATTTTCGACCCATTTCTATTCTACCATGTTTATCCAAACTTTTAGAATCCCACGTTCACCAAAGTCTGTATCTTTATCTCAACAAGTTTAATCTTCTTTATTCGTTTCAATCGGGCTTTCGTCCGGGTCATTCTTGTCAGACTGCTCTCACTTATTTCGTTAATCAGTGCTATACTGCAATAAATAACAATAACTGGAGTGGTATCATTTTTCTTGATCTCTCTAAGGCCTTTGATCTTATTAACCATTCATTGCTTATTCAAAAACTTAAACTCTACAACTTTGATTCTTCGGCTATAAATTGGTTCACTTCATATCTTAAGGACAGAAAACAGTTTGTTTCCTTTAAAAATTGCAATTCTTCCATGTTATCTATTAAGTCTGGCGTCCCTCAAGGTTCTATCCTTGGTCCTCTTCTTTTCCTCCTTTATATCAATGACCTCCATTTAGAAGTTGAACACTGCCATACTAATACCTATGCTGACGACTCTACTCTTCTATTTTCCTCCCCTGATATTTCCATAGTAAATCAAACTATTAACGATGATCTGTCTAAAGTTCACACCTGGTGTAATCAAAACCATATGATCATTAATACAAATAAATCCAAAGCTATGGTAATTCCCCCTAAAAAGAACCTTTCTTTGCCCACTTCCTTTTCTGTTTTCTATAACAACGCGTCTCTTTCTTTCAGTGAAGTTGAAAAATCACTCGGACTTATCATTGACTCTACACTCTCATGGACTTCACATTGTCAACATTTGCATGCAAAAGTATCTTCTAATCTTGCAGCTCTTCGTCACATTGCTAAATACTTAGATGTATCTACTAAAAAACTTTTCTACTTTAGTTATATTCAGCCCTTTTTTGATACTTGTTGCAACATATGGTCTCATGCGAGTAAAGGTGATATTGACAAATTATATAAACTTCAGAAGCGTGCAATCCGGCTAATTTTAAATATTTCTACCATTGAAATGCAATCCAAAGGGATTTCCAGTATTGACCTTTTTAAACGACTTCATATTTTACCACTTGAAAAGAGATTTCTATTTAATAAGTACATTCTGATTTTTAAATGTCTACATAACCTGGCTCCTATGTACCTCTCTGACCTCCTTCATAAAAGGAGTTCAAGTAACCAAATGGGTACCCGTTCCTGCACCAACAATCTTTTGTATTTACCATTTCCAAATTGTCGTATTTTTACTCAGTCATTTAGTTTTGAAAGCTCCAAACTTTGGAACATTTTACCTACTCACCTTATCAGTATTACGAATTTAACTTGTTTCAAAAAATCTTTAAATTCATACCTATTTGAATCTCTTTAATCCTTTTACATTGTCTGTGGTCTTACAATTTTATCTCTTTTACGTTTCATACTTTTTAATGTTTTTCAATTTTTATGTGTGTTACCTTGTTTTGTTTTTGTTGTTTGTATTGTGTACATTTGCTTTAGGGCCCCTGGGAAGATTAGGCTGGACCTAACAGGGTCACCCTTTTTCTTTTTTGAAATAAAAGTCGTTATTATTATTATTATTTATTACAAAGTATCTGTACACCTGGTAACGTCACAATGAAACTACGTCACTCAATAACCATTGGAATAGTACACGTGCTGCCACGCCTAAACGTTGTTTCACCTGTGACTAGGCAATGTATGAGCAAAGCTCAAACACGAACACAGAACTGAAAAGGTTGGTTTTCTATATAATTATTCACTTTGATAGTAAATGATGATAAGCATGTTAGGAGTATTTTAATGCACAATTGTGCTGTTCGGCTATTACGATGTACTGGAGAAAAAACCTACAAAACTCGTTAAATAAAAAACTCCGGAGTAAGCTTATAACTCCGTTATAGTCCATCTCGTTGCCAATTTAATGACTGGTCTCAAAATGAAATGTTTTATATCACTTAAATCCGTTAAACTTACGAATAGCCGACACTGGGTAGTACTAAATGTATGATGATGATGATGATGCCCCTGTCCTCTTCACTGTCGTCATACATGCTCTCGTATTGGTAGCAAACGCCCGAATGTGAAACGCTCCCAAGATCAGACATATCACGTGATTAAGAAGTACCAGGTAGTTGTACATGACTATCCAATCATTAGACTTTAAAGCAGGCGTTTGTGAACATTGATTTGATAGTTTTCGACATGGCCTAAATTTATTGGTCATGCGGTATTTGCATAGTACACGATTAGCCAATCATTATACTCCAAAACATGTGCTAGTGAACGTTGAATTGTTAACTTTCCACATGGCTTAATTTGATTGGTCAAGTAATATTTACATACAAGTGAGTCGACGTGGTGTAAGCTGCTTAATGGACTCGAGTCATGCCATAGTTTAGATATTGTACCAACCTCGTGCTCCGCTGCTACACAATCGGTCGGTGCAATATCTAAACTATAGCACTCCTCTCGTTCATTAAATGCACAACTCTGGAAGGTGTTGTCGTCGCGATGGCCAAACCAGGAAACTGCAAAAAGGGAGACGAAAATCGGGAGCTAGACAAACCACAGGACAAGAAGAAAATTCTTTTTCCCGCAGGAAACAACAAGAAACAAAAAAAGCCGCTCCTCAGAAGATAATACAATGTAATGCGTCGGTTGAAAAAGTTTCACAATGTTTTCATGGCAATCAATTTTGGAAGTAGGGAAAAACATGTTATAGAAAAGAGTCCACATACCTTAACTCAAAAGTTGTGGTTACGCATTGATTTGGCATATTAGCAATTTTTTTAACCACTCAGTCCAAGAAGAGAACGACTTTTTAAACTTACTCAATTGCGACATCTTAATTTCTCCTGTCACTGCTGCTGAAACACATGATGTCAGCACTTCATCGAAATTGGATTACAGAGTGCATGTGTATTTAATTTTCATTACTGTAATGGAGGTGTGAGCTACTTAGTCGTTTTGAACGTTTTATTCTTCATCTGGTTGATTTTTATTAATATGCTTTATTCTGTAAAAGTGAATTTATGGCATGAATAAAATTACAGTTCCGTTAAATCTATTCTGTGCATTCATCGAATGTGTTGTATGTATGAAATGTATTTCTATCTAACTCTCCGATTCTGATTTTTTTTTTAAAAAACCCTCCGATTCTGAGTCACAATAAATTCATAGAATGCATTTTGTGCAACCCTGGAATGTAAAAAATGGATTACTTGTATTTCGTGCAAGCTCCCCAGACCGTCGTCCGATGATATAATTTATTTCAGGCAACCATACAATGTAAAAAATGAATTAAATGCATTAAATGTATACCGTGCAAGCTCCATGGATCATCCCCAAATGTATTCGTGCAACCCAAGAATGTAACAAATGTACATGTATTTCGTGCAATTAAGCTTCCCGGACTGTCAACGTGTGTCGTCTTTTGTGTGCATGTGTGTGCGAACTTGTAGTACTTGGTTGATAGTTGACGAGTGTCACGTTACTGGGAAAGGAAATTTGACAGCTGTCAAGTCCATTGAACTAAACTTCGTAGAGAGCAGTCAGTAACGTATCTTTCCACAGATATTACACTACAGTCACTTGTGAACTAATATTCCGTTCCACGATATACGAAACAGTCACCGGTAACGGTATGTTTTGAATATCGTAAATACTATAATAACGTCATTACTTTGTATTATGATCATCCTAGTAGACTAGGATATCACCATCCTCGAATGGCATATTAGTTCACAAGTGACTGTGCATTACACCATGCATGGATCTATCTCAATGTAATAGATCCGTGATTACACAAACGATATTTCCATGTCTGTGTCTTAGTAATTCCAGACAGCAGATTAATTGATGACTAGAAGTAGTCTCGCCCCGACACTTGCAGTGAAAAAGCATCGGACAAAACAATCATGTACGTCGTTTCCAAGAGTAATTACCGTGTTACCTAGCTGCACTTATTTTAGCCTTGGCTTTGTTTTCGCAATAAGCTCAATCTTTAAAAACCATGTTTATATTACTTGCTTTTCAGTCTTCCATTATCGAGGTTTACGAAACTCAACTGCCTAAAATCTGGTCATTACTATTTTGCTCAATAAGGTCTTTGTAATGTGTGATTTTCGCCTGGCGGATTAACTTGTTGACTTTATTACACTGCTCACGATAAAGTTGTCCATTAATTACAAGCTGTTCGTTCCGCCATCTACGTTCGAGGGTGCGATGTTGCTTTTTCGCAGATAGAATTTTGACAGTACACCACTTGCAGTCAGGATGACGGGTTATAAAGCGACTTTCGAGAGGTGCGTGCCTGTTGAATACATCTTTCAGATGACCGTTATAATTGACAACGGTAGTTTGTACATCATCCCGGGAAGATTGCATGGGAGTGGCTGCAATGTCCAGTGCAATGGCACCTGCACGGCGATAGGTAACTTTGGTTTGAAGTAATGGTGGTTTATAGGCAGCAACAGATTTATTTGTATAGGGAAATGATCAGAAAGATGAAGTTAGTCAATGGCCGTGGATTGAATTATAGAATCAGTATTTGTAAATATCAGATCCAAGGTATGGCCGCGAGAATGTGTTGGTTCATTTACAAATTGCTTGAGGTTGAACGATTCGATAAGATCCTTGAAATTCTGACTTTCTGGTTCTGATGTCTTCTCCCAGTTGAAATTGAAGTCACCGAGTATGACAATGTTACCTGCATATGATGCAGTTGTTTCCATCCAGAAGAGATCCAAATTCATTGTGGAATCGATTTACAGCGAATTTATTTTTGGTGTTTGGAGGTGGTCGGTAAATTATTATGATCTTGGTAGAAACACCATTACTGCATATATTGGTTTCTACGGCTTCAAAGCAAGTGACATTAGATAGCGATTTCCATGATGTGATCTTGATGGTTGACTTGTATATAAGTGCAATACCCCCACCTGTTGATTTAGCACGAGGACAATGTCTGAATGAGTAGCTAGCTGGCGTTACTTCACTGATGATTGGTTCATCTCCTGAGTCTTTTAACCATGACTCAGTTACAGCTAGTGCATCAATATTTCATGAACAGATTAGACCAAGACAAAAACGTTTGGGATTTAAATAAAAATATTTTGGTCTTTAATTGACTAACGTGATACACAACAGTTAAACACACTACAATTGGGAGTTTTAAGTTGATGACGGTTTAGAAGTCACACTGGTACATGTGGCAAACACTGTATTTACTCTTTGCTTGGTCTGATTGATTAAGAAGTTGACAGTCCATTTTTCGAACTGTGGTGTATTCAAGGTACCATTGTTCTTCGAACGCAGCAGCTTCACCCATAGAATTTAAGAAGGTGGCTGGTGCTTTCAGTGACACATTTCTACATAGTTTCTCAAATCCAGGATTTCCAAGACATACTTCACTGTTAGCGACGATGGATAAAAGCTTTCTCACAACTATTTGCGTTCAGCCTGACAGAGAGCCCTTCAAACAGCACACATTTTTGGAGTTGTCTACCATGGATTTCAACATCCCATGTGCCATTTGAGTTCACTGTCACGGTGTGAGTCACTTCTACAACCATTGCTGTGTAGAATGCAGTACACTTTGGCAGCTACCACTTTCACATAGTACCCATGCACCTTTGCTATCTGTGCAGTTGCTTCCATAAGATGCTGACTCTCAGAGCTGTCACCACTTGGTGTGAAACATATGCATCACGACAAAGATTGACGATCAAAATCTCGTAACTTTATGGCACAAATAACCGGTTTTCCTCTGGACGTCTTCTTTCACCTGAATATTTCCATACGACAGGTATCACAAATGCAGGGTGGATGAACGTCATTGTCATCCTCATTGACATTCACACTGACAGCAGACAAAATGTGACGTAATTTTCTAGACCGATAAAGAATTTTTTGACTGCCAACATGGCTACTTCAAATAGTATGGTACTACAGTTTTATGAATCGTCCTTGGTCGCTGATTTGAAGTGAAATGTCATCGACAGTCGAGCAGAAAAAGTGAAGATTGAGAAGCACCTCATGATAGTAGTAACTCAGACCACTCTATATTTTCAATAGTGCTCTGAGGTAGAAAGTAGGGAGAATAAAGCGTCGCATTGTAATCAACAAGTTTAGCAACCACCACCACCACCACAGCAGTCTTACTAGTGGGTTTTCACCTTAGCACGTATACCGACAGTCAACTACGATCCCCTCTTTAATGAGATATTCATATGGAAATATGGACGTTAAACCGTGAATGAACACGACCTAAACAACAATACAGTCTATTGATAATATTAAACGTCATTGAAACCATCTGTAATGCTATATGCAAATCTTTTGATTCCGCCAATCAAAAATCGTGGTTTGGCTCAGACACTGCAGGGACCGGTGGTTTTAGAAATAGGTGTTCTCTCAACTTTATAACACCGCAACGTCTTTTGCTAAGACGCTGGCAAGCAAGTTATAATGAGATGTCAATTGAAATACTGAAGTATCATGTTAAATCATCCTGAACATAAAGTTTGCACTGTATCAAGACAAAGAGTAAAAATGTATGTTGGGGAAGGGTGCTTAGAGACTTCTCTAACGTCTAATAGTTTACTGTCCTAATTACAGCATTTTCAATGCTTTGGAACTAGAATGACAGCATTTCCAGTATGTAAACAGTGGAATGACAACCTTTTCTGCAATCAGTTAGTTGGATGACACCCACTGCACTCTAAAACCAGTGGAATGACAGCTGCCACTCTATAAAATACCTGGAATGACAGCATTTCCAATGCTTTGGAACTAGAATGACAGCATTTCCAGTATGTAAACAGTGGAATGACAACCTTTTCTACAATCAGTTTGTTGAATGACACCCTCTGCAATGTAAAACCAATGGAATGACAGCTGCCACTCTATAGCATAAGTGGAACTACAGCATTTCCAATGCTTTGGAACTGGAATGACAGAATTTACAGTGGGTAAAGTGTGGAATGACAACCTTTTCTACATTCAGTTAGTTGAATGACACACTCTGCACTGTAAAACAAGTGGAATGACAGCCCCCCCCCCCCCCCCATAGCATAAGTGGAATGACAGCGTATTCAATGCTTTGGAACTAGAATGAAACCAGTGGAATGGCAGCCACCACTCTAAAGCATAAGTGGAATGACAGAATTTCCAATGCTTTGGAACTGGAATGACAGCATTTACAGTGGGTAAACAGTGGAATGACACCCTTTTCTGCATTCAGTTAGTTGGTGCATTGGGTGTCATTCAAGTAACTGAATGTAGATGGGTGTCATTCCACTGTTTACCCACTGTAAATGCTGTCATTCATTTTTCTGTCATTTGGGTTGTCATTCGTTTTAGGGTCATCCGTGTCGTCCTACTTGCAGACGGTGCACACGTTTCGTTCAACACCATTCTGCAAAAAGCAATGTAACCCGCCTATATATTGGGTGCAAAAACACCAATAAGAAAAGAATTACATACAAAGTTATCAAATATTAGCAATCGATCAAATACGTTCTACTTTACATCTCTTTAAAGATAGTAGTCGCTGGTCCTGTAAAATAGTCACAATTTCCTACAAGAACAGGATTGTTAGTTTTTTCTACAGTACTGTCCAGTAGGATTGTCAACATTTCCTATAGGACTGTCCTGTAGGATTGCCAGTTTTCCTACAGGATCGTCCTGTAGGACTGTCAAAGGACTGTCCTGTAGGACCGTCAACATTTCCTACATGACTGTCCTGCATAGTCAACATTGTGTACAGGACTGTCCTGTACGATTGCCAGTTTTTCCTACAGGACTGTCCTGTAGAATTATCAAGAATTTCATAGAGGACTGTCCTGTAGGACCGTCAATATTTCCTATAGGACTGTCCTGTGGATATACCCTTTAACAAAAATATGTTTGCTGCAAGTTTACTGCAATCTAAATTGTTTGCCAGAAGCCAAAAAAAAAAACTTGCAGAGGTCTACTAAAACGGTCGTGGTTTGAGACGATGCCCTCGATCGGCACAGAAAGTTGGTTGTATAATCAGTGAACTCCACCTGCTACAGTGACATTAACAATGTATAAGTAGCATCCTGAGCTGACAAATATACATCCTCCAAATATACCATATTTGGACATTACATAACTGTCGCAATAAACACTAACTTTATGAGGGACTGTGTTATTGTTAGAATTTTGTGATTGATTAACAAAGACATGATTGTGTGGGTGGGTGGGTGGCATGGCTGTGATCTCAGGACTTAATTTTAGCGCAACGTACGACTTTGACTAGCTGGACTGTGAGTGAAGGTACGAATCGTAACGATACTGTATCGAACTAGACTATGGTTTCACGGCTGGCTCTTCGCAGGATGAAGAAGGAAGGGACTTACTCCGTATGCAAGCAGGACTAGAAAGCATGAATCTGCGGTTCATTTTCTTCAAAGACAAGTTTTGTTCTGATTTGTTCTACATGGTGAATTCAGGAGTTGAAAAATGCTCGCAAAAATGAGTGCGCAAACTAGAAATTGTGTAACTTACCTCAATCTTACTCAATCGCGCTACTATACAACAAACTACCGTTTACCCTCAGACACAGACAAGTAATGTGCCTCAGCCCACTATAAAGAAGGTTTACCTAAGGAAGACACCATCTTTGTAATGAAACGTCGCGTCGTGTGACCTTTGCCCGTAACAGAGACGGCTTAGCAACGGTCATATGAAAAAGCCACGCCCTGGTAACCCACTTCGCCCATTGCTACCACGAAATTCAACCTATTAAAGATCAATGGGACTTCACACAATTGATACAAATGGATTAACTCGATCTAAAACAAAGGATAAGAGGTTTAATTCAGTTATTCTTCTTGTGGGTTATACTTCCATGCTAGTAGTACCATGGTCATTGCCAAAATAGCTTCATCTCCAAAATACCTTGATTTGAGCTAAACAGCAGCTATTGGCTATTTATTGGATTGATAATTAAGACTGGGGTGAGCTTGTGAAAATTGGCGGCATTGCCAAATTAAAAGTGAAAGAACTTAACTTGTCTATGACTCCCTGATGTTATCTTTGTGATATGCATGACCATATGGATGTTGCTATGGGCATGGTCTTGTTGCTAGGCATATTTGCATACACTTTTTACACACTCAGATACCTCCGGATTAATTTTAAACCTATCTGCTCAGTAGATTTGGAATTAAAGATTTTTCACCAAAGAGACACATTTTTATACCTAATTTACATATCACTGATGGGATCATCATGTCATGAACAAGGTAATACACCCACCAAATATCATGACAAATTGAATCCATCCAGCTGTTTTTGAATAAGTTGTTTACACACACACACACACACACACACACACACACATACTTTGTCATGCCTATCGCACTACTGAACCTTTAATAGTTCAGTTGTACTAAAAATCTTGTACTAACAAGCCATTGAGAATGACATAGTCCCTGCTATGACTGGGTTTTAAGGAATTAGCACTACTCTGATCACGCAACAACACTTGTGAACCTAAATCAAACAGACTTAGATATGTTGTGTCTGCTTGTCGGACATGGAACATGCCTACAACAATAAAGGATTGGTCGGGTATGGGGGATCATATCAATATGAAAATGGATATGCAAATGTATGTCATAGAACACTGTCCTAATACCAACTCTGAATGAGATCTGTTCAAGCATGTCTGAGTTATGGCTTTGGACATGGAAAATTCACAAACAAAATGGCTGCCAGGCAGCCATATTGGATCGTATCATGACGAAAATGGATATGCACATGTATGTCATAGAACACTGTCCTAATACCAACTTCGAATGAGATCTGTTCAAGCATGTCTGAGTTATGGCTTTGGACATGGAAAATTTGCAAACAAAATGGCTGCCAGGCAGCCATATTGGATCGTATCACAATGAAAATGGATATGCACATGTATGTCATAGAACACTGTCCTAATACCAACTTTGAATGAGATCTGTTCAAGCATGTCTGAGTTATGGCTTTGGACATGGAAAATTTGCAAACAAAATGGCTGCCAGGCAGCCTTTTTGGATCGTATCACAATGAAAATGGATATGCACATGTATGTCATAGAACACTGTCCTAATACCAACTTTGAATGAGATCTGTTCAAGCATGTCTAAGTTATGGCTTTGGACATGAAAATTCACAAACAAAATGGCTGCCAGGCGGCCATATTGGATCGTATCATGACAACAATGAATATGCACATATATGCCATAGAACACTGTCCTAATACCAACTCTGAATGAGATATGTGTGAGTATGTCTGAGTTATGGCTTTAGACAGGGAAAATTCGCAAACAAAATGGCTGCTAGGCGGCCATATTGGATCGTATCATAAAACAAATTGACGTGCATATGTATGCCATAGCATGTTGGCTCTGTACCAAGTTTGAAAAAAATCGGTACAGGCATCTCCAAGAAACGGCTGCGGACGGACGGACAGACGGAACCCAATCCATAAGTCCCCGTTCCGGACTTCGTCCGCGGGGACTAAAAAGAATGTCTGCAAATATGCCTAGCAACAAGACCACATAATCATTTCAGAAAATTTAAGGTTACCATCAACAGTTGTGCTAAAATGCCACTTTTGTCACTTTTATATTTATTAATAATTGTGTGCATATAAATAAACTTTTACATTTATGTAATATGATAATCCAAAAGTAATGTACATTTTTTACAAAATAAATGTTGACAAAAAAAAGAAATGATTAATTGCCATGACAACATGGCTTTCTGTCAGTTAGCAGACTACTGCTTACAATGGTAAGTATTCATGTAAATCACATGGTGACCTTTGACCTCTGTGTTAAAAACATCCAATGCATTAAAAAACTAACACATTTATACCATACAATATAAATTTATACATTCTGACATTCAATATGTAAACATTTGACTCCAGGCCATAGTTCATTATTAACAAAAATGTACAATTGAAAAACAAAGAAGTTTACCAATCACACGATTATTATGCTTTTCATGTAAATTTAAGTATTTTATTCTTTTAAAAATATCATAGATTATTTAGAATTGATCACTTGTATATCTTAACTGTTGTGCCTACATTTACTGATCTGATACAGCCCTGTATATGTTGTTCCTACATTTACTAAAAGATGTTGTATTTATTAATTAATGGTCAATATTATCTGTAGCTAGTGTAGTGTAGTGTAGTGTAGTGTAGTGTAGTGTAGTGTAGTGTAGTGTAGTGTAGTGACAAGTTTAAAGCTTGAGCAAAAGCTTGGTTTTGAATCTGTTGTCATGTAGTATTTTTCAATCAGACAACCCCAATCTATCCATGAAAAATTGTCAAAATACCAAAAATTAGACAATTCCATGTACATGTTAATCAGTGGTTAATATTGTCCATAAGTACATGTAGTACTAGCAGTACAGAAGAAGGCTGAAATCATAATCGCTGCTGAGGGCGCTGGGTGCACTGATTTGCGGGTGTGGACCCAAAAATCAATTTGTTCTAATTAATTGTGTATATATAAAGCTACCACAAATATGTTTATCCACAGTTGCAGTTAGTGCAGTTTTAAAATGTGTCAACATTCCAAATAAGTAGAATTTGTTCTTTGATTAGGAACTTTCTATTGGTTTCTTCACACTGTAGTGCTGTATAGGTAGATCTCTTAACTTCTCTGCTGCCTAGTGATAAATAGAGACAGACAAAAATAAAAATCAACACCAACTTTTAAATAAATACCCCAAACCTTTACTGGAAATAGTTCAATCCTTTGATTTAGTGGAATGACCTCTCTACAAGTATCTGACAGTTCTGTACACTGGATTGATGTACATGTGTAAACAATCATGAAAGGGGTTCTAATCATTGACTTCTTTCTAAACAACTTAGAGATTACTGGCAATCATTCATGCTTCAGCAAGGACAATATGATAAAGAAGACAAACATGAGAACAGAAGTGACTTATGTATTGCCTCAATTTCTACAAGATTTGAAAGAACTAAGTTAAGGCAACAGGCAACCTAGCCCATCACATTGGGTAGATAGGTTGGTTTTATTTTTACAGTGTTGGACAAGGATATAAAAACAAGCCATATATAATGATGGCAAACCATTTCAAGTTGAGTTTATATAATACTTATTCAGTCATTTTGATTTTATTTCTTGCAATTTGTCTGTATGGCAATCAATTTCCATCAGTTTTACAATTAGGAAATGTACACAATTTACGGTTACAAAAATTTTGTAGCTCCTCTCCCCTCTTCTCTCAAAAAATGTTAAACCCACCAAATTAAACTCAAGAATTATCTTAACCACCTCTTCTGTTACTATACACTACACTGGAGATATAAAATTATATGGTACAATGATGCATTAAAATAATAGTGATAACCAACTACAATAACAGTCCCCCAAATCAGAGTGCTTTACAAAGGATGTGGATTTCATTATGCATTTAGGAGATGTCTCATATGAGCTCTAACCTATACATGGAGGTACTTAGCCAGCCACCTTCCATCTTGATTTGGGAGAAAGACATTTTCACTGTGATTGCTACTGATTTGCATGGGAGGAGACAACTCCAAAGGTGAAATTTTTTTGAAAATAAGACAATGTATGAGGCCATCTAGAGGCATAAAATATCAAACCATATACATAATTTAAAGTCTTACAATGCTTGCATTTGGTATTACAATACCAGAATTGGGACAATTACACTATGCAGTACACATTATCTGGCTATGAAGTGTATTTTGTTGTGGCAAAGCTGTAAGACATTTTGTGGATGTGCACTTGGTAAAATACTTCTCCTGAAGTTTAATTTGGTTCTAAAATAATCACAAATAAAGAGCAAAACAATTGTCAAATTCCCCTTTCAGACTATCAGAATTTTGACTTCTCAGTTGTCGTAAAGTTTTGCTCATTCCTTTTAGTGCACATTGGATATGCAACAGGTTAGTTTAGTCTCAATTCACTTCTGTATGCATCATCAGAGCCAAGTAAACCACTGTATAAGATATTATATAATTTGGAATTGACTCAAATGTATCAAAAATATACAGAAATCCCCTAAAATAATTTTGAAACAAAATGTGAATAGTAGTCCAGCAGCCATTTTACTGATATGTGAAGCCCAAATTTGAACCTGGAGGTACAGGCTGTGTTGCTATTTGCACTTGGAGGTACAGGCTGTGTTGCTATTTGCACCTGGAGGTACAGGCTGTGTTGCTATTTGCACCTGGAGGTACAGGCTGTGTTGCTATTTGCACTTGGAGGTACAGGCTGTGTTGCTATTTGCACCTGGAGGTACAGGCTGTGTTGCTATTTGCACCTGGAGGTACAGGCTGTGTTGCTATTTGCACCTGGAGGTACAGGCTGTGTTGCTATTTGCACCTGGAGGTACAGGCTGTGTTGCTATTTGCACCTGGAGGTACAGGCTGTGTTGCTATTTGCACCTGGAGGTACAGGCTGTGTTGCTATTTTCACCTGGAGGTATACAGGCTGTGTTGCTATTTGAAACTGGAGGTACAGGCTGTGTTGCTATTTGCACCTGGAGGTACAGGCTGTGTTGCTATTTGAACCTGGAGGTACAGGCTGTGTTGCTATTTGAAACTGGAGGTACAGGCTGTGTTGCTATTTGCACTTGGAGGTACAGGCTGTGTTGCTATTTGCACCTGGAGGTACAGGCTGTGTTGCTATTTGAACCTGGAGGTACAGGCTGTGTTGCTATTTGCACCTGGAGGTACAGGCTGTGTTGCTATTTGAACCTGGAGGTACAGGCTGTGTTGATTTAAGGGTTGATGACAAGACGACAGTGACAGTAAGTTGAGAATACAAGTACCTGTTCTGCTGTAAGATCTCTCTGGGCCTGTGCTAACATCTCGTAACCAACCATGAATTTCTTAACTGTAGCAGATCTTAACAGTGGTGGATAGAAGTGGGCATGCAGTTGCCAATGGTTACAATCCTCCTTGTAATATTCACCACTTGGAGCACCTACATTGTATCAAAACAGAATGAATCATTTGCATAGTAATGTTATTTTGTTTGTTTTGCAAAATAGTCCCTTCTCTGTGAGAATTTGTTGATACATGGTTAAATTATAATGAGAAAGGAACTATTTGTATATCAACATGTACCATAAATGATTGAATGGTAAGAGTGGCCTACTTACAATCTGTAGCTGTATGTTGCAGGTTTGAGTCTCACTGCTACTGTTTATCTATAAATGGCTAAAATTATTCAGCTAGATGTGTACTGTGATTATGCTCTAGTCAACCCAGGGGTAAACTATGTCCATCACATCCATTGTGCTCTAGTCAACCCAGGGGTAAACTATGTCCATCACATCCATTGTGCTCTAGTCAACCCAGGGGTAAACTATGTCCATCACATCCATTGTGCTCTCGTCAACCCAGGGGTAAACTATGTCCAGCACATCCATTGTGCTCTAGTCAACCCAGGGGTAAACTATGTCCATCACATCCATTGTGGATGGAAACCCAGTGGTAAACTTTACCAATCACATCAACTGTGGATGGCAACCCAGGGGTAAACTATGTCCATCACATCCATTGTGGATGGCAACCCAGTGGTAAACTTTACCAATCACATCCACTGTGGATGGCAACCCAATGGTAAACTTTACCAATCACATCCATTGTGGATGGCAACCCAGGGGTAAACTATGTCCATCACATCCATTGTGGATGGCAACCCAGTGGTAAACTTTACCAATCACATCCATTGTGGATGGCAACCCAGGGGTAAACTATGTCCATCACATCCATTGTGGATGGCAACCCAGTGGTAAACTTTACCAATCACATCCACTGTGGATGGCAACCCAGGGGTAAACAATGTCCATCACATCCATTGTGGATGGCAACCCAGTGGTAAACTTTACCAATCACATCCACTGTGGATGGCAACCCAGTGATAAACTATGTCCATCACATCCATTGTGGAAGGCATTTTACAAATACTGTATGTCATATTATTACCAATATATATATTGCTGCCAAATAAATCAACTTTTTCTAGCTCTAACAGTAGAAAAGGAATGTCCTTCAAAAATGTGCCTTTATAAAGTATATAATATTTGTATTCTACATGCATACAAAGTTGAACAGTTGAAGTTACCATGCCAACCCATTGAGTAGGGGAACGATGTTTCATATAAATTGTCATACTTGGTGAGAAGTGTCTTCATGATGTCTGCTAAATCTACAAGGTAAATACAAAGAATAGCATCATATTACCTCTATTAATAATTAGTGATTTATACAGCTTATGAAGAATTAGATACCTCCTGGTATATAGTGGCAATATCAATTCACTATGTCTTATTAATGTGTAGGCAGTTGATCCATAATGATTTATTATCAGTAATCCTACACCATCTACATATCATTTTATCATGTGTGTGTGTGTGTGTGTGTGTGTCTGTCTGCCTCTTTGTCTGTCTGTCTGTCTGTCTGTTTTGTCAGTGCAGATTAAAAATATATTAAAAATACCACCAATGGCACTGTACCACAACTGTAGTTGGCTGTTGGTAAGGGCGTGGTCTTGTTGCTAGGCATATTTGCATACATTTTTGGAATCTTTATTAACTTGCCTACCCTTCCCATTTTTCATCTTTGCAATATAAACCATTGTTTAGCCATTGCTATAGGCGTGGTGCTGTTGCTCGGCATATTTGCATACATTTTTTGAAAATTTATTCACTTTTACCTACCCATCCCTGTTGTTATCTTTGTAATATGCATCATTATTTCACTGTTGTTAAGGGCATGGTCATGGTTGCTAAGACCAATTGTGTCAAAAATGTTTTCAACAATAACTGCAGAATAACACCTATACCCACCAAGTTTCAACCCATTCACCATGCAGTATCAAGATATAAGTTTTTGACCAAAATTTAGATTTTTAGACCTAACTTGCAATCGCTGATGGGAATATCACATTATGAATACAGCTTCATCTACTCATCCCCAGATGCATCCCATTAAATGCTCAGCATTATAGTTTTGACCAAAAAGACACTTTTTAGACCTAATTTACATATCACTGATGGGATCATCATGTCATGAACAGGTTTTAATCTGAACACCCCTAAGAATGTTCCCACCAAATTTCAGACTGATCTACCCAGTAGTTTTCGAGTTTAAATTTTTTGACCAGAAATCACATATTTTTTACCCAACGCACACACCAGTGGTAAGATAATTTTGATTTGAACAATTTCCCAACTAGACACCCAAGGTAATACACCCACCAAATATCATGGTAATCGGTCCAGCGACTTTAAGTTGTTTACACACACACACCCACACACACACACACACACACACACACACACACACACACACACACACACACACACACACACACACAGACAGACACTTTGCCATGCCTATAGCACTACTGAACCTGAAATTTTCAGTTCAGTTGTGCTAAAAACAGTCAACTTTTATCATAATTAATAATAGAATTAAAAATGTAAACCAAAATTCAGTTGTGCACTAAAATATTTATCATTGTGGTGACTTTATCAATAATTTATGTATGGAGAGTGATTAAAACAACACACGAATAGTTTATAAAGCATAGCTAGGCTTAACAGATTTCCTTTTCTCATAAAATCTTTTTAGAAGACATACCATCTCTTTCTTCATTGGTCAAGTCAGGAAGTCGTAGTCGATGTTGTTTTGGGAGTAGTAATGTTTCATATGGCCATACAGCCCAGTATGGCACAACTGCAAGCCAGCTACCATTGTCTACAACAATTCGATCCTGTAACAAATCAGGAACAAGTTAACATCAGTCGGTGAGTGTGTGTGTGTGTGTGTGTGTGTGTGTGTGTGTGTGTGTGTGTGTGTGAGAGAGAGAGAGAGAGAGAGAGAGAAAGAGAGAGAGAGAGAGAGAGTCTAAGAGAGAGACAGGGACAGAGAGAGAGAGACAGACAGACAGACACACAGACAGACAGACAGACAGACAGACAGAGATGTTGACTAAAATATTAATTCCCCACCCCCCTTGCCATGAATTCTGACCTTAGCCTTAGGCCACTACAACATTGATGGATTAACCAATAATATGGTTGATACAGGACTTTTAGAGTTACAGCTTTCTGAACTTGAGATGTTATCCAGTATGTTCCCTGTTCTGTACACGACAATAAGAGAATACATTGATGGAAGTTCTACATGTATACCTCGTTGTGAATCTTTTCATTTGTGTATTCAAATTGAACTGCATCACTTGGTAAGTGCTAATGGTATCACATGACACTTGAATAAAGTTTCCATGGTGTAATTTTGTATCACTACAGGGCAAGGATTAAACTTGAAGGGGGGGGGGGGTTACTTAGAGCTAGAAGGGCTCACAATTTATCTGGGGAGGGTTCTGTGGAAAGTTGGCCTAGTAAAGTTGTGTAACACCTCTCACACCCTTGACATAGAAGAACCTATGCAACCACACTACTCACTGAACACCCCAACAAATAAAATAGCTTGTTCTTATATGTCACCAATCTCGCCTTCTGATTGGTCGAGAGCCCTACAGATATGTGTAAGTTGCCAAATACCATTCCATATATTGTTACGAGGGGTCATTTTGGTAATAATAGTAGTCTACAGTGGAATACTATATTACTGTTAACAGCTTCCGGAAAACTTTCGGAAATTCTATTCCACTTTGGAAAGGTATCTTTTTTTGATTGATAAAGGGTTAATAGATATGCTGCTCACTGTAGACATATCAAATCATGTCATAAACTTGCATTTGACACTTTCCTTTTCAAGATTAACCCATGTAAAAAGTTGCCATTTGGCCAAAAAATTGCCCAATTTTTTGGTATTTGCCAAAATATTGGCCAATATTTTGACACTTCCCAAAATATTGGCCAATATTTTGAGACTTCCCAAAATATTGGCCAATATTTTGTGAGTTTGCCAATATATTGGCCAATATATTTTCAGCTCTCAAATAAACTGCCCAATATATTTTTCCTAAATGAATGTATTTGGTCAATATATTGGTTTCCTTTAAACAATTTTACCATTTTGTCCCCACAGTTACAAAATTTACTACTTGTAACATGTTTTAGTCGAGGTATGTAAAGGTACTTAAAATGTTAAACTGAGACCATGAACTGAGAGTCTCAGTTGCAAAAAAATAGCCATCTGAGACTAGTCTCAGTTTGCCAGTCTCAAATGGCAAAAAAAACTTCCATGGTTAGAGCATGGAAGTATAACTACTTCCATGGTTAGAGTGTTTAATATGTTCTTAGGATTTCGATACTTGTTTGTGTTTGTATTGTAATCAATGTTGCCTTCCATACATACCTTTTGTTATTCTGTGTATATGGTGTCAACTCTTTCTTTTGTGTAGTTATCATGTGATCTGTATGTGTAGTTTACTAAGCCTTTGTTTTGTTTCTAGCATGGATGTATTCATAGACCCTTATGATGTATTAGGGATGCATCTATGTTACTTGTAATCAGTGTGTGAACTTAAGGGAAAATGACTACTGGTCATAAGGACCGACATGTAGCAATTGCTGCTGGTCCTTAAGGAAAACTGATAGTATAGTATTCCACTATAGACCCAGATATTCCACTATAGATACTACTGTTTTATCAGAGTCTACAGTGGAATACTATATTACTATTTTATCTGGGTCTACAGTGGAATACTATACTACTGTTTTATCAGGGTCTATAGTGGAATACTGTATTACTGTTTTATCTGGGTCTATAGTGGAATACTATATTACTGTTTTATCTGGGTCTATAGTGGAATACTATATTACTGTTTTATCTGGGTCTATGTGGAATACTATATTACTGTTTTATCTGGGTCTATAGTGGAATACTATATTTACTTTTTTATCAGGGTCTATAGTGGAATTCTATATTACTGTTTTATCAGGGTCTATAGTGGAATACTATATTACTGTTTTATCTGGGTCTATAGTGGAATACTATATTACTGTTTTATCTGGGTCTATGTTGAATACTATATTTACTGTTTTATCAGGGTCTATAGTGGAATACTATATTACTGTTTTATCTGGGTCTATAGTGGAATACTATATTACTGTTTTATCTGGGTCTATAGTGGAATACTATATTACTGTTTTATCAGGGTCTATAGTGGAATACTATATTACTGTTTTATCAGAGTCTACAGTGGAATACTGTATTACTGTTTTATCAATATTATGGGCTGTCAATACATGAAGTCATGGTCTACATGTAAATATTATGGGCTGTCAACAATACATGAAGTCATGGTCTACATGTAAATATGGGCTGTCAACAATACATGAAGTCATGGTCTACATGTAAATATTATGGGATGTCAACAATACATGAAGTCATGGTCTACATGTAAATATTATGGGATGTCAACAATACACGAAGTCATGGGCTACATGTAAATATTGACACTAAATAGGACAGTACAATACAAATTGCAAACAAATGCAATGTTTCAGTCCATCTACTGTGGACCTTGTTCACACACTCATAATCAATGACTATTTACTGTCATTTCTATTCAACACAAGATATTTATAGATCAGATCTTAGAAATTGTAAAATGGAACAAATTAATGGTCGTCCACTGGTTTTATACATTTCTTACCTTTTTATCCAACTCTATTCTGACATAATCAACAAGCATTGGTGAGTTATTTCTTTTATAATAGTCTTTTTGACTGTTGTGTTCACATCTGGCTTCATTTGGTAGAAAAGAACTTGCCCATACCTATGAGGTGATATCACATGTCATTGAGTTGTCAGACTTGTAACCATGGATCTATGTGAGGTGTGAGATGACCTTCAACAAAATATACAAGGCCGCTGGCCATGGTAGTTCAACAGTGGTTTGAAACATTGACTGTGATTGGTAGACTAACTGACCCTGGTAGGTCCACAGTGGTTTAAAACATTGACTGTGATTGGTAGACTAACTGACCCTGGTAGGTCCACAATGGTTTAAAACATTGACTGTGATTGGTAGACTATTGGACCTGGTAGATCAGATATTACAAACAGTTTTCAAGTTCACATTCCTCACAATGAGTGAGGTTTTAGTGAGGTTGTATCAAATGTTTACTTGGATTAAAACTCTCCATAAATAAATAATAAAACCAAAGTTTACAAACCTGACAGTGAGGATGGGGATTAGAACATCCCATAATAGCACCTTTGTTTTCAAATATCTGAAATAGAAAATAAAAATTTCATTTTAAGAGTTGCACTTTTTATATCAAACTCATAAGCATGTATCTCCTCAAATTCTACCCATGAAATGTACATTCTCTGTAGTTAGACTGATCTTCATTTATTTAACAAACTTAACAAATAAATTGTACATATATACATGAACACGTTAGTTCTTTCTTTGTCTATTATATATTATATCATATCCTGATGACTCAAGACCAGATCAGACCAGAATTATCTGAACCCATTGGTGTTTTATTCCCAGGTTCAGTGTACTGTGGTAGTAAGTCCATCTATCAACCACTCACCTGAACCCATTAGTGTTTTATTCCCAGGTCCAGTGTACTGTGGTAGTAAGTCCATCTATCAACCACTCACCTGAACCCATTAGTGTTTTATTCCCAGGTCCAGTGTACTGTGGTAGTAAGTCCATCTATCAACCACTCACCTGAACCCATTAGTGTTTTATTCCCAGGTCCAGTGTACTGTGGTAGTAAGTCTATCTATCAACCACTCACCTGAACCCATTAGTGTTTTATTCCCAGGTCCAGTGTACTGTGGTAGTAAGTCCATCTATCAACCACTCACCTGAACCCATTAGTGTTTTATTCCCAGGTCCAGTGTACTGTGGTAGTAAGTCCATCTATCAACCACTCACCTGAACCCATTAGTGTTTTATTCCCAGGTCCAGTGTACTGTGGTAGTAAGTCCATCTATCAACCACTCACCTAAACCCATTGATGTTTTATTCCCAGGTCCAGTGTACTGTGGTAGTAAGTCTATCTATCAACCACTCACCTAAACCCATTGGTGTTTTATTCCCAGGTCCAGTGTACTGTGGTAGTAAGTCCATCTATCAACCACTCACCTGAACCCATTGGTGTTTTATTCCCAGGTTCAGTGTACTGTGGTAGTAAGTCCATCTATCAACCACTCACCTGAACCCATTAGTGTTTTATTCCCAGGTCCAGTGTACTGTGGTAGTAAGTCCATCTATCAACCACTCACCTGAACCCATTAGTGTTTTATTCCCAGGTCCAGTGTACTGTGGTAGTAAGTCCATCTATCAACCACTCACCTGAACCCATTGGTGTTTTATTCCCAGGTTCAGTGTACTGTGGTAGTAAGTCCATCTATCAACCACTCACCTAAACCCATTGATGTTTTATTCCCAGGTCCAGTGTACTGTGGTAGTAAGTCCATCTATCAACCACTCACCTGAACCCATTAGTGTTTTATTCCCAGGTCCAGTGTACTGTGGTAGTAAGTCCATCTATCAACCACTCACCTGAACCCATTGATGTTTTATTCCCAGGTCCTGTGTAATGGTAGCCCATTCATCAATCACTCGTCTTATTTCAGCCAATGACATGATTGGTAAGGTAATGTCTGACCAGGGATGGAAACACATGACCTGACTACAAATAAAAGAATATTAATTAATTACATGTACTTGATTTTAAGTGGTTTGATCGACTTATACACCTGTATGTTGAATGTGTGCAGGTTCAAATCTATGATTTCAAGTTATACTGCCTCATCAAGTAAAATTGATTTTTTTTTATCTGCCAATATTGTTTTCTGGTGTGTTTTTTATCTTACATGTACTTATTTCTTGGTATACTAAGAAAGGGTATAAATTATGCTTTCAGCTTCATCAGCTAAGTCTGAAAATATTGACAAGATCAGTAACCATGGTTTCACTTTCAGCCGTGTCTCACTCACAAGAAGAGTGCGAATTTGGGTGGACTCCTGGAGTAATGACTCAAAAAGTCGGGGACGATTACTCACACTGAGCCCGCAGGTGCTATGTTTGCCGGGCCTGGGTGACTCTGGGATATGCTGTGGACTGACTGGGAAAGCCTTGACAGTTCCACAGCAACGTGATATAGAGTGTGCTACATAGCCCATAGCATGCAGTGACTTCAAAATTACGGATATTTCTTTATATTTTCTGAATAGTACATGTAACAATATACATTTGAGTCTATTCCAAATTATATAATTATTTTATACAGGGGTTTACTTGGCTCTGCTGATGCATACAAGCATGAATTGAGATTAAATTAAGCTGTTGCATATGCAATGTGCACTAAAAAGAATTGAGCAAAAGTTTACGACCATGGGAGTGGGCTGAGCAGTCAGTGGGCCATCAAAAGTTTGAAAGTCTTGAAATGTTTTGCTCTTTATTCGAGATTTTTTGGAACCAAATTAAACTTCAGGAGAAGTCATTTACAAAGTGCACATCCGAAAAATATCTTTCAGCTTTGCCACAACAAAATACACTTCCAGATAATATGTAATGCATAGCATAATTGTTTCAATTCTGGTATTTTATTACCATATTCAAACAATGTAACACTTTCAATTATGGCTATGGTTTGATATTTTATGCCTCTAAATGGCCTCCTACACTGTCTTATTTTCATTTTTTTCACCTTTGGAGTTGTCTCCTTCCAATCAGTAGCAATCAAGGTGATAATTGTCTTACTCCCAAAACAAGATTGATGGTGTCTGGCTAGGTACCTCCCTGTATAGGTTAGAGCTAATTAGAGAAATCTCTGTATGCGTGTGAAATCAACATCCCATGGAAAGTAATTTCATTCAGAGTATTATTGTTGTTTGCTATCACTGTTATTTTAATGTATCATATTGTACCACATAATTTCATATTTCCACTTTAGTGTAGGTGACAGAAGGGTGGCTAAAATAATGCTTGAGTTTCATTTGGCGGGGCTTAACATTTTTTGAGAAGAGAGGGTGAGAGGAGCTACAACATTTATTTAACCGTGAATTGTGTACATTTCCTAACTGTAGCCATGCAGACAAATTGCAAGAGATAGTATCAAGATGACTGAATAAATTCTATCTAAACTCGACCAGAAATATTTTGCTATCATTATATATGGTTTGTTTTATCCTTGTCAAGCATTGTGAAATAATGAAATCGACCTACTTACCCAATGTGATGGGTTAGGTTACCCGTTGACCAGCTTTTTTATTATTTCTAGCCTTACATATGATATTTAATTGCATATGCTAAAAAGATATTATGTAAATTGTATGCAAATTTATGTAAATTAGCCACTTTTCTAAATTTTAAATGCATGATTGCACCAAGAGAAAGTTAACATAAACTGAGAAGACTCCCTAGTTCATTGGGGCATTAGAAAGTGATGGATATCACTGCACATCAGCCATTTCCATGATTGTTCAGGTATTACAAACATATCACTTTCAAGTATTTTAGCAAGTAGATCAATGTAAATTGTAATGTACACCATATTTAGACTTCATATTGGATAAAATTTAAAAAAACACATCTAAACTTGGTTAGTTTTTAAGAATGATGACAAGGCCCTATAACTTAAATGCAGCAGCTGGAATCGTCCAGGGTTCAACCCATGATTTGATAGGGTGGTTAGATCCAACCTATGATTTGATAGGGTGGTTAGATCCAACCTATGATTTTATAGGGTGGTTAGATCCAACCTATGATTTTATAGGGTGGTTAGATCCAACCTATGATTTTATAGGGTGGTTAGATCCAACCTATGAATTTATAGGGTGGTTAGATCCAACCTATGATTTTATAGGGTGGTTAGATCCAACCTATGATTTTAAAGGGTGGTTAGATCCAACCTATGATTTTATAGGGTGGTTAGATCCAACCTATGATTTTATAGGGTGGTTAGATCCAACCTATGATTTGATAGGGTGGTTAGATCCAACCTATGATTTTATAGGGTGGTTAGATCCAACCTATGATTTGATAGGGTGGTTAGATCCAACCTATGATTTTATAGGGTGGTTAGATCCAACCTATGATTTTATAGGGTGGTTAGATCCAACCTATGATTTTATAGGGTGGTTAGATCCAACCTATGATTTTATAGGGTGGTTAGATCCAACCTATGATTTTATAGGGTGGTTAGATCCAACCTATACTTTTATAGGGTGGTTAGATCCAACCTATGATTTTATAGGGTGGTTAGATCCAACCTGTGATTTGATAGGGTGGTTAGATCCAACCTATGATTTTATAGGGTGGTTAGATCCAACCTATAATTTTATAGGGTGGTTAGATCCAACCTATGATTTTATAGGGTGGTTAGATCCAACCTGTGATTTGATAGGGTGGTTAGATCCAACCTATGATTTTATAGGGTGGTTAGATCCAACCTATAATTTTATAGGGTGGTTAGATCCAACCTATGATTTGATAGGGTGGTTAGATCCAACCTATGATTTTATAGGGTTGTTGGATCCAACCTATGATTTTATAGGGTGGTTAGATCCAACCTGATTTTATAGGGTGGTTAGATCCAACCTATGATTTGATAGGGTGGTTAGATCCAACCTATGATTTGATAGGGTGGTTAGATCCAACCTATGATTTTATAGGGTGGTTAGATCCAACCTATGATTTTATAGGGTGGTTAGATCCAACCTATGATTTTATAGGGTGGTTAGATCCAACCTATGATTTTATAGGGTGGTTGGATCCAACCTATGATTTGATAGGGTGATTAGATCCAACCTATGATTTGATAGGGTGGTTAGATCCAACCTATGATTTGATAGGGTGGTTAGATCCAACCTATGATTTGATAGGGTGGTTAGATCCAACCTATGATTTGATAGGGTGGTTAGATCCAACCTATGATTTTATAGGGTGGTTGGATCCAACCTATGATTTTATAGGGTGGTTGGATCCAACCTATGATTTTATAGGGTGGTTAGATCCAACCTATGATTTTATAGGGTGGTTAGATCCAACCTATGATTTTATAGGGTGGTTAGATCCAACCTATGATTTTATAGGGTGGTTGGATCCAACCTATGATTTTATAGGGTGGTTGGATCCAACCTATGATTTTATAGGGTGGTTAGATCCAACCTGATTTTATAGGGTGGTTAGATCCAACCTATGATTTTATAGGGTGGTTAGATCCAACCTATGATTTTATAGGGTGGTTGGATCCAACCTATGATTATATAGGGTGGTTAGATCCAACCTATGATTTGATAGGGTGGTTAGATCCAACCTATGATTTGATAGGGTGGTTAGATCCAACCTATGATTTGATAGGGTGGTTAGATCCAACCTATGATTTTATAGGGTGGTTAGATCCAACCTATGATTTTATAGGGTGGTTAGATCCAACCTATGATTTTATAGGGTGGTTGGATCCAACCTATGATTTTATAGGGTGGTTAGATCCAACCTATGATTTTATAGGGTGGTTAGATCCAACCTATGATTTTATAGGGTGGTTAGATCCAACCTATGATTTTATAGGGTGGTTAGATCCAACCTATGATTTTATAGGGTGGTTGGATCCAACCTGTGATTTTATAGGGTGGTTAGATCCAACCTATGATGTTATAGGGTGGTTGGATCCAACCTATGATTTTATAGGGTGGTTAGATCCAACCTATGATTTTATAGGGTGGTTGAATCCAACCAATGATTTTATAGGGTGGTTGGATCCAACCTATGATTTTATAGGGTGGTTAGATCCAACCTATGATTTTATAGGGTGGTTAGATCCAACCTATGATTTTATAGGGTGGTTGAATCCAACCAATGATTTTATAGGGTGGTTGGATTCATTCAAAATTATGCAATAATATCAAGACAAATTAGTAGTATTCCAATCAGAGAAAGTTAGGATTCTTGGTCAATATTTAATTTCATAATGTTTTCTTTTCTCATATATCGTACAGTCTATATTGTCATCGTAATGGACATTTATTCTAAGACATTGTAGCAGTCACATAATATATTCATCATGTCATTCATTGTGGTGGACATTTATTCTAAGACATTGTAGCAGTCACATAATATATTCATCATGCCATTCATTGTGGTGGACATTTATTCTAAGACATTGTAGCAGTCACATAATATATTCATCATGCCATTCATTGTGGTGGACATTTATTCTAAGACATTGTAGCAGTCATATAATATATTCATCATGCCATTCATTGTGGTGGACATTTATTCTAAGACATTGTAGCAGTCACATAATATATTCATCATGCCATTCATTGTGGTGGACATTTATTCTAAGACATTGTAGCAGTCACATAATATATTCATCATGTCATTCATTGTGGTGGTGGTGGTGGACATTTATTCTAAGACATTGTAGCAGTCACATA
The DNA here is from genome assembly GCF_964340395.1 of Glandiceps talaboti. Classification (NCBI taxonomy): domain Eukaryota; kingdom Metazoa; phylum Hemichordata; class Enteropneusta; family Spengelidae; genus Glandiceps; species Glandiceps talaboti. The sequence goes on along the minus strand of NC_135560.1, from coordinate 3,029,793 downwards.
ATATATTCATCATGCCATTCATTGTGGTGGACATTTATTCTAAGACATTGTAGCAGTCACATAATATATTCATCATGCCATTCATTGTGGTGGACATTTATTCTAAGACATTGTAGCAGTCACATAATATATTCATCATGCCATTCATTGTGGTGGACATTTATTCTAAGACATTGTAGCAGTCACATAATATATTCATCATGCCATTCATTGTGGTGGACATTTATTCTAAGACATTGTAGCAGTCACATAATATATTCATCATGCCATTCAATGTGGTGGATATTTATTCTAAGACATTGTAGCAGTCACATAATATATTCATCATGCCATTCATTGTGGTGGCCATTTATTCTAAGACATTGTAGCAGTCACATAATATATTCATCATGCCATTCATTGTGGTGGACATTTATTCTAAGACATTGTAGCAGTCACATAATATATTCATCATGCCATTCAATGTGGTGGATATTTATTCTAAGACATTGTAGCAGTCACATAATATATTCATCATGCCATTCATTGTGGTGGACATTTATTCTAAGACATTGTAGCAGTCACATAATATATTCATCATGCCATTCATTGTGGTGGTGGACATTTATTCTAAGACATTGTAGCAGTCATATAATATATTCATCATGCCATTCATTGTGGTGGACATTTATTCTAAGACATTGTAGCAGTCACATAATATATTCATCATGTCATTCATTGTGGTGGACATTTATTCTAAGACATTGTAGCAGTCACATAATATATTCATCATGCCATTCATTGTGGTGGTGGACATTTATTCTAAGACATTGTAGCAGTCACATAATATATTCATCATGTCATTCATTGTAATGGACATTTATTCTAAGACATTGTAGCAGTCACATAATATATTCATCATGCCATTCATTGTGGTGGATATTTATTCTAAGACATTGTAGCAGTCACATAATATATTCATCATGTCATTCATTGTGGTGGACATTTATTCTAAGACATTGTAGCAGTCACATAATATATTCATCATGTCATTCATTGTGGTGGACATTTATTCTAAGACATTGTAGCAGTCACATAATATATTCATCATGTTATTTAGTTTTGTGAAATTCAAATGACTAGATCAAGCTCCTATACATCGCTGCCTTCAGTCGCACCATGTTTACCTTATCATGTTCACCACCTTTTTGAAGTGGATATTGTGACAAACAAATGCACAACTTTCAAGGTGTTGATAATAATTATTTGATCTATTTGATCAATAGAATATACTGTCTCAATTCTAAAATATATTCTGTTATATTACAACTATAACAATTCCACCAAAAGCTAGACTGTAGTGTATATATATAAATTTAGTAGTTGGTATGGCAACCAGCAACCAGCGTTCCTTTACACATCTTGCCAAACTCTATTCCATTGATCTGGAAATTTCATCAAACAGGAAAAGTGATTAAAATCTGTGTTGTTTTTATGAACAAATCTGTTGGCAAATAAATTTTGTACCATTTATATTTGAACACTATGCTTTTTATGACAAAATCCAATATGGCTCCTACTGAATGCAGCACGGCATTGAAAAGCTTGATCAGAAGTTGTGGAAGGCAACTTTTTATGGCAGCGGTGCATAGGATCTTGGTGAGTAATTAGATTATTTAATGTGTAACTATTTCTAGCTTCTCACTCTCCAGAAATTTAATTCAATTCAATAACAGTGACTAAATTATTGATATGATGTATGTGATCATTCAAGAAATATGTATCTCACCATTTTCCAAATGCTGACTCTGATCTGAGCAACTCATGTTCACTAGGTCCTACAGACAGAAAATATACAAATATATGAATTTCTAAAAACCATACCTAGTGATATGGTGGCTGTATTGATTCAAGGTCAAAGGTCAATTTGTTCTGAACCCAATTGGTTGAACTTAGATAAGCATTATTTCTTGGCAAAGAGATCATGTTTTCTTGTTAATGTTTTTTTATCGTTTGAAAAACAATTTATGGAATGCCACTGCTACTATTGATCCCTGTCAAATTACTACTAAGAGAACATCAATTAAATTCTTTGTTTGCCGTCCGTGTGTGGACTGGGTTTTTGGTAATTTTGACAAAAAAAACCCAAATTTTGTTTTGCTGAAAGGCTGTATTTGATTTGATTGTAAATGGACAAACAAATATCTTCAGAATAACAACACATCTCTAAATAGTTGTTGAAGAAAATTAAACTTTGGATTCTGACAGAGTAATAGATTTAAATGCAAACACATAACGGATCAACTGGAAAGTGAAATTTTACATCACATCCCAATGCTTGCATTGTGTTTTTTCTGTGTTTGATTTTTTCCCAGTCTGTCTGGTAGGTTTTGGAGAAATTCAAGGATAGAAAAGAATGTACTGAATTGATGGAGCCTAATTAACGTTTCATAAATAAACTATTAATTAAAAACATAATTATGGCAAAAACTAACATTACCTGGTGATGGGGCACCTTCATCTAACAGTGCTGGGAAATCATTATCAAATACAAATACGCTATCATAATCTGGATTTACCTGTAAAGATGATATATTTAGATTAACTATAGATAAAATATATTCAGATTAATTATAGATAATACATTCAGATTAATTATAGATAATACATTCAGATTAATTATAGATAATATATTCAGATTAACTATAGATAATATATTCAGATTAACAATAGATAATAAATTCAGACTAATTATAGATAATATATTCAGATTAATTATAGATAATATATTTAGATTAATCTATTTAGAATTGATATACATGTATCTCGTCATATAAAAATATTGTTACCTTGCTATTAACTAATCATACAATATTGGATATTATTACCTACCTTGCCATTAACCAATCATACAATATTGGATATTATTACCTTGCTATAAACCAATCATACAATATTGGATATTGTTACCTTGCCATTAACTAATCATACAATATTGGATATTATTACCTACCTTGCCATTAACCAATCATACAATATTGGATATTATTACCTTGCTATAAACCAATCATACAATATTGGATATTGTTACCTTGCCATTAACTAATCATACAATATTGGATATTGTTACCTACCTTGCCATTAACCAATCATACAATATTGGATATTGTTACCTTGCCATTAGCCAATCATACAATATTGGATATTGTTACCTTGCCATTAACCAATCATACAATATTGGATATTGTTACCTACCTTGCCATTAACTAATCATACAATATTGGATATTGTTACCTTGCCATTAACCAATCATACAATATTGGATATTGTTACCTTGCCATTAGCCCTTGTGTTACCAGGACACAGTGGATTTTTGGGATCATGCCTAGGTACAGTGTCATCTGGAGGTTTTTCAACTTGACCCTTCCATGGTCTTTTCATCCGATGTGCTGAGACAAGTACCCAATCACCACGTAATGGATTATATCGTACATGCTGGTGATCTATATGACAACATGTCCACAATAAATGTTACCCCATCATATACAGATATCACTGACTTTGTAACATTTATGTAATGACTAATTTAGCTGTATAGGGCTTGAAATTAACAGTAGTCCCATCCGGGGTACTCCCTCTACCGTATACCCACCTATTGGGTATACGGTAGACTGTCGACAGTCGCTTGTGCCTTTTTTTCCTACATTTTATTTAAACTTAAGTTGTCGCCACGCTCCGATCTGGCACAACATTACTATAATTGCATAATGATATCGAGGTCCGAAGGGCCTTTGGCCCTAAATATCAGTATGCGATTATAGTAGTATTGCGCCGGATTGGAGTGTGGCAACGACTTTGATAAAACGTAGGAAAAATAGGTGCAAGCGACTTTCAACAGTCTAGGTATATGTATATGTGCCGCCCTTTGGGGTAGGGCTTTCGCTCTTTGGTCTAACATGGCTACTGTCTTTTGAGAACTAATGAGTCTAAAATGGGGTCCACATTTCACAATTTTTCATTTTGTTTGGTCTAAAATGGGGTCCTGGAAGGAGCTCCTTAATAAATTCTCGACGAGTTCAGAATTTTCCACTGCTAATTCCCTGGTTGAGATAGCATGCACACTCCCTGAAACACTTGGTTCTAGATATCGCCCCATAATGCATTGTTACGTTAACTGCGCATGCGTAACATTGCATCCATCGTTCAACCATGCGTTCAACATTGGTCTAAAATGGGGTCTTCTAAAAAGTTGAATGGTCTAAAATGGGATATTGGTTTTGGGTCAAAATTGGTCTAAAATGGGGTCTGGGGTTGACAGCATTGGCCACACACCCCTACCAGACCTGGCCAGTGGTAACCGATTCCTTGGGCTACCACTTTTTGAAATTGGTAGTCCACTGGGACTACCAAAAGAAAAAAGCTCATTTTGAGCCCTGCTGTATGAAGAGTGGAAACCTAGAAACTGGAAAGATAAAAACACAAAAGTTTCAAGCTGTAATTTTAGATCAGACAAATTGACACTACCATCAATATATTCATTGAAATTGTTGAAATATCCAGACATGACATTGCAAGTGTTATGTTAACAAAAATCAAAGTAAGTGAATTCAAATTTCACTGTTGTACAATATTATATCTTACAAAACAGTTTTAAAAACTGTTGTAGTTCAGCTAGTACATCTTTACTGTTATAGGTTTTATAGGTGTCATAATACTAATAGGAAGAGGGTGAAAAGTTATTATAAAAAGTGATTTTTCATGATTTGAATATGGTTGACAAAGGAATCAACTAAACTATAGTTGGAAGGGAGAGACATGAACATCAATTTCACCATAGACCGATCCACTCCTGGGTGGAGGGTCTATAATTTAACCATCAATCTATATATATGTAGTATTACATCAATTTCACCATAGACCGATCCACTCCTGGGTGGACGGTCTATAATTATAACCATCAATCTATATATATATATATAAGTATGTAGTATTACATCAATTTCACCATAGACCGATCCACTCCTGGGTGGAGGGTCTATAATTTAACCATCAATCTATATATATGTAGTATTACATCAATTTCACCATAGACCGATCCACTCCTGGGTGGAGGGTCTATAATTTAACCATCAATCTATATATACGTAGTATTACATCAATTTCACCATAGACCGATGATCCACTCCTGGGTGGAGGGTCTATAATTTAACCATCAATCTATATATATGTAGTATTACATCAATTTCACCATAGACCGATCCACTCCTGGGTGGAAGGTCTATAATTTAACCATCAATCTATATATATGTAGTATTACATCAATTTCACCATAGACCGTCGATCCACTCCTGGGTGGAAGGTCTATAATTTAACCATCAATCTATATATATGTAGTATTACATCAATTTCACCATAGACCGATCCACTCCTGGGTGGAGGGTCTATAATTTAACCATCAATCTATATATATGTAGTATTACATCAATTTCACCATAGACCGATCCACTCCTGGGTGGAGGGTCTATAATTTAACCATCAATCTATATATATGTAGTATTACATCAATTTCACCATAGACCGATCCACTCCTGGGTGGAAGGTCTATAATTTAACCATCAATCTATATATATGTAGTATTACATCAATTTCACCATAGACCGTCGATCCACTCCTGGGTGGAAGGTCTATAATTTAACCATCAATCTATATATATGTAGTATTACATCAATTTCACCATAGACCGATCCACTCCTGGGTGGAGGGTCTATAATTTAACCATCAATCTGTATATATGTAGTATTACATCAATTTCACCATAGACCGATCCACTCCTGGGTGGAGGGTCTATAATTTAACCATCAATTTATATATATGTAGTATTACATCAATTTCACCATAGACCGATGATCCACTCCTGGGTGGAGGGTCTATAATTTAACCATCAATCTATATATATGTAGTATTACATCAATTTCACCATAGACCGATGATCCACTCCTGGGTGGAGGGTCTATAATTTAACCATCAATCTATATATATGTAGTATTACATCAATTTCACCATAGACCGATGATCCACTCCTGGGTGGAGGGTCTATAATTTAACCATCAATCTATATATATGTAGTATTACATCAATTTCACCATAGACCGATGATCCACTCCTGGGTGGAGGGTCTATAATTTAACCATCAATCTATATATATGTAGTATTACATCAATTTCACCATAGACCGATGATCCACTCCTGGGTGGAGGGTCTATAATTTAACCATCAATCTATATATATGTAGTATTACATCAATTTCACCATAGACCGATGATCCACTCCTGGGTGGAGGGTCTATAATTTAACCATCAATCTATATATATGTAGTATTACATCAATTTCACCATAGACCGATGATCCACTCCTGGGTGGAGGGTCTATAATTTAACCATCAATCTATATATATGTAGTATTACATCAATTTCACCATAGACCGATGATCCACTCCTGGGTGAAGGGTCTATAATTTAACCATCAATCTATATATACGTAGTATTACATCAATTTCACCATAGACCGATGATCCACTCCTGGGTGAAGGGTCTATAATTTAACCATCAATCTATATATATGTAGTATTACATCAATTTCACCATAGACCAATCCACTCCTGGGTGAAGGGTCTATAATTTAACCATCAATCTATATATATGTAGTAATACATCAATTTCACCATAGACCAATCCACTCCTGGGTGAAGGGTCTATAATTTAACCATCAATCTATATATATGTAGTAATACATCAATTTCACCATAGACCAATCCACTCCTGGGTGAAGGGTCTATAATTTAACCATCAATCTATATATCTGTAGTAATACATCAATATTTTACAGAGTAATGTAAACATGTGGTAATTAGTAACTTAGCATTGTAAAATAAAGTTGACCTCACAAAATGTTTTTCTTCCTTTGTGTTTTGTCATTCTTTTTATTTTTGCAGACAATGCAGTCAGTACCAAAATGTTTCGTGGGTAAATTCCAAGTTTAATCTTGTTGTAGTAAGAACAGTCGATGCATCAAGCTTGAACTTGAAGTTGAAGTTGAAGGGGGTGTGGTTCAATGACTACACAAACGGAAACAAAGCTTAGAGTTGTAGATCATTTGATTGTATGGGCTTGCGTCAAGAATTACAACACGGTCTTATACATAATCATAAATTGTAGACAGACTCGATTCTGACTGTCGACTCAAGTTAAAATTAAAAAACTCCTGACAACGGCAACACAAACAGTCACCATCTAGTCTGAGTGACAATCACTTCCGGAAATTAAATCGCTTCGTCGATCTGCAAGCAGGGCTCGTCATTCTTTCATCATCGGCCTAGTAGTGTGACACGGTTGCACGATGTAATAACACCAAATCTTGTGACAGTTCTCTCAATAGATTCACAACAGTCAAGATACGTGTATTATACCTGCTGCATATAATGACACTTGCAATGATCAAATTATCACGTGGATTCACATCACCCTAATCTGATCCGTGATCGATGACTGAACTACAAGCATTGCCACAAAATCGTTGAGAACTGATCTGACCAACTGTCTATGTCTCACCTTTGGGGTCAAACTTTGCCTCTGCCATTTACTTCAACAAACTTCCAAGTTCTCGTTCAAACACCGTCGACGCTATATAATGAGAGCTGTGCACAGCTGATTATGTACGAGTACTACTACTGAGCTGCAGCCTAATTTCCGAAAGACACCGTTGATGGCGCACACCATATACTAAGTCAGTAGATAGACCATGAGTCAGTATACACTTCCAATGCATGCCGTTCTGCACTTAGGGGTAGACCATTCGATATCCTGGGGGGGGGGGGGGCTTGGAAGATTGGTGGAGAGTCATTATTTTTTTTTCCCACCTGCTTGCCTGAGAATTATTTTTTTTCTCCTTCGCCTATGCTGGCAACTTTTTTTTTTCTTTGCTTCTTTGAGATATCCGGATTTTTTTTTTACGTCAACGTTGAACACCTACATTTGTTGCCACAATTTTCTGTTTGGTTTTCACACAGGGTAATACAGAGAGTAAAAAGATGCTGTTCTATATCACACACATATTTTATTTAGAAAACTACATATTTCATACATGTTTGATTTTCAATTAAATAAACATCATTGACAGTTTTTATGCCATGGTATGATGACACACTGAAAATACAAATCGGAAACTTGATTGATGAGCTCAAACATTCAGATAGACCGTTCAGTTTCTCCAGCTTGGGGGGATGGGGGTGTCAGTGTTTTTTTTCCATTGGGCAGACAAAAAGTCACTGACCCCTGTGAATAAAGTTTCATAGCATCTGACAGTAAGCTGTAAAGGGAAAAGCTTTGAGACTGGGATATGTCTACCTCTTGTGTGAGTGTGTGTGAATGTGGGGGGGGGGGGTTCTAGGGGAGAATTTTTACTTCTAAAGGCAATGTTTAGGCTATTCACAGACACTTTCAGACAATAATTTACAAACTTTACAAGACAGCTCTAACATGTAAAAAGCAACTACGTGAGGTTGAAACATTTTTGAAATAAAGTTTCATAGCATCTTGACACTAAGAGGTGGAAGCAAGAACTTTGATTTGAGACTGGAACATGTCTACCTCTTACGGGGGGGTTCTAGGGGGTCTCCCCTGTTAGCCCTGGAGGTTTTTACTTCTAAAGGCAATGTTTAGGCTATTCACAGACACTTTTCAGACAATAATTTGCAAGCTTTACAAGACAGCTCTAACATGTAAAAAGCAACTACATAAGGTTGAAACATTTTTGAAATAAAGTTTCATAGCATCTTGACAGTAAGAGGTGGAGGAAAGAACTTTGATTTGAAACTGGAACATGTCTACCTCTTATGGGGGAGGGGGTTCCATGTTATACAGGACATTCACAAACCATTAGCGGTCCAAGTGCAACAAACCCGCGGGCTTGCCTGGCGAAAACGGGTGTCATAAAAGTTGTTTGCATCTCTAAAGCTGTTTGTAGCGTTACTTATAATAGCCTAATAAATTGATAACAACTGATATAAGACGGAGATAAGGTTTGCCTCAATTGCAGTCCATGCAGACGGCCGAATAGAGGTTTTACAGCTGTTTACTTGTGTTATGTAAGAGCCCATCATCACATGTGTAAATATTGGTACTCTTTGATAACAAGCCAACTTGCTTGGCTAATGGCTTGTCCCAGTAATGAAAAGTGGGCCTGTAATATTGGTATAGGGGCATTGATATTGCATGTATAGTAAAGTTACTGATGTGTTAGAGCACTTTAGGAGGTCATACCTAGTGTACAATAGAAACTTGAATTTGAGTTGTGGTGTCGATACATGTAGTGTCTGAAATAAGAAGTATATTCATCCCTTCTGACAAATTCATACTGAAGAGACTAAAACAATTTAGATTAAGTTCTGTTATAAACTATCCAATAGTAATAGTAATAGTATGAAGATTACCATTACAAAACCTTCAAGTTCACTTTTGCCCCAAAGTGCAAGATAAGTGAAGCACTGATTATGAAACAGCCAAAAAATTACATGGCATGTTCTGTAACTAGTGTGGTAGCTAGGTAATACATGTATTATATGTATAATTTTATGTATAGTTATGTTTGAACCCTTACATGAAGTAATATTTAAACCATTTATGAAAGAAACAGAGACAAGAACAAATATATATATGTACCACATGCTAACGAAACTGACTGGTCCCTGACATGTGTTTGAAACTGTTTGTCATGATTTGACAAGTGTCCTGGTTGGAGAGGTATGAGCAAGTTGAACAGTATACTCGAACCTGTGCATCATTTCCCTGCCAAGACATTTTTTTTTCTAGCAGCAGTGGTCCATCTTTTTTTTTCCATCACCCACTCATATCCGGATTTTTTTTCCAAGCAAATCCACTTGGCATCTTTTTTTCCCCCGAAATCTTCCAAGCCCCCCCCCCCCCGCCAGGATATCAAATGGTCCACCCCTTATATGTAATGTTATGTTTAGTTTAGTTTAGATTAGTTTAGTTTAGTTCAGTTCAGTGCGGTAAAACGACAAGATCGACAGCACAGATATACAAATAAAAACTGATAGTGTGGTACAAATTGTTGAATTACTTGGATAACCCACTAAGTCAAAGACTTCTTGAAAATTGTACCAAGTACCATAATTATGAACAGAAGATACTTTGGTAAACTCAGGACGGAATCAGATTGTATCAGCATGAAAGCGTGGTTAAGCCGTAGCTGGCTCACTCTACCTTGACATCCAGAATACCCAGGGCATCAAACTGATCAGCACCTATGTGTGATCTGGGTGCACCATGAACCGTACAATTTTGTTTTGTGCAATTTGGAGTTTCTTTTTGAGTTTTGGTAAGAGCAGAGTACCAGGATGAACATGAATAATCAAAGTGACATTGGATTAGAGCAGTGCAATGGGTTTTGCAGAGTTTTTGGTTGAGAAAATGTGCCTTGAAGAAATTTGAGCCTTGAATTGGTTTTCTTAATCATATTTTGAACGGTTTTGGAGCCCTGACAGCCGGAATTTGGTCAAGATTGAGTCCAAGATATATGACAGATTTGCTGGCATAAACATCTCACGTTGATTACAAGTTATTTCAAATTCAGAAATCTTATGCAATTTGCGTTTTGAGCTGATTAGAATGAGTTCTGTTTTCCCGAGGTGGAGAGAAAGCTTATTGTCAATCAGCCATTTGTTACATGAGTCAAGTTCTTTGCTGATTCGAAATGCTCACATTCACTATCGCTATTTTGCTAGACGACATGTTTGTGAAATGTATACTGGTTTTAAAACTTTTAAAAAGCATCTGCAAACACCTTAAAATGACCTTTTTTCAGTCAGTTCCCTTCGGATTTACTTCGAGAGTTTTGGGTATTTCAAGTCCCACCTAGACCACAGGATTTTATGACGTCATAGAGGGACATCGTTAGCACATAGCCTATGATGAGTCAACAGGTGAATAAAACTCAACAGCATTGTGAAAAAATACATTGCCGGTGGTGGGGGGGGGGGGGAATTCTTTGGGGCAGTTGTCGGGGGAGGGGGCAGTTATCCTGATACCCATCACAACATACTTGGTGTCTACATAGAAAGAAAGACATGGTCACAAATATGTTTGATATAAAGTGTTTATTCAGAACAGCAAAATAAAGTGAGATGTGAAGCTATGAAACGAAACACATCAAATGCTTTGATCTTGTGAGGACATATAATAAGTTGAAAGTCATGTCAAGGTGTATGTAAACTATGTATACATTATATCAATTTGGTTTTACAAGATTCAGTTATCTGTCATTTCCCTGAACCTAAAGTTAGACAAATTTACTCCAAAGATATTAGTCAGTTCTAGTTGTCATGGTAACAATATTGGCATTCAATGGCCAGATACTTCAACAAAATGAACATTTATAAGTTAGGTTTGAAACGATCTGACCACAGACACTTGTAGGTCCTTCTAGAATTCTTTCATTCAAAAAAAGTTGATCTGAAGGTAGAGATATGTTTTCTTCATTCCTTTTTATGCAGCCACAGAAAACTAAATACAATTTATTATTACTATAGAATTACAGTCAAATGTGCATACGTAAAGACATCAGATGATTTACAGGATTTGTTACTGGTCGATTGATTTGGGTTGGCTTTCTGGTATCACTTCTCTCATATTGTGTTTTATATTAACAATTTTAATATAGTACACATTTCTAATTTTGACTAAAATGTATTGCCTACATATAAACCATTACATATACATGTATGACATCCAAGAGTTATGTTTAATGTCATACTGGCTTTGAAATACATGCCACATACTATCATGTAATACTTACTACATAGGTTTCTATAGTCACATTGACTATGTACAGGTTTCTATAGTCACATTGACTATGTGTACAGGTTTCTATAGTCACATTGACTGAGTACAGGTTTCTATAGTCACATTGACTATGTGTACAGGTTTCTATAGTCACATTGACTGTGTACAGGTTGTGTATTGACACTGAATGCTATGTGTACAGGTTGTGTATACTATACACCTGATTACATATACATCATTTGAATGATACAATGTACACTGACAGTTTTGTCTTTCACGACATCACAAGATTAGAGTGTCCAGGAACCACCATGTTACTACTACAGCCTGTCATGCTATAATTCTCAACTAGATTGACCCATGTATAAAACACCACTGCCTACTACTACAGTATACATTTGTCAGTAAGTCTTATATACTCTTCAACTTTAAACTCAAAGCCAATTGACAAAGAAATGAAAACAACAGGCAAATGTTACAATAGAAAATTTACATTCTCAAAAAATGTTCTGAAGTATCACTTTGAAATGTATTTATTAAATGTATGTCATGTTTGTGTGTAAAATGATATCACTCTAAACTCTGTGTTGTCAAAAATACTGTTTGAAGGAAAGTGATGACAACCACAAACTTAAAAATATACTGGCTACAAAAAGAAACTGCATGAGATATGTTTTTTAATTTTACACGTACAAGTTCAAAACTGTCTATACATAATGTTTTACTGAAAGTCCAATGTTATCACCTACTATAGTATCCAAGTGACAATAGCGAATTAGCGTCAATGTTACCACCTACCATACAGTACCCAAGTGACAATAGCGAATTAGCTCCAATGTTTGTCTCTCATCTGTGGGGGGTCAAAGTTGCTACAACATGTTAATCAACAACAAGCAAAATTATTCCTCTTGGATGAAAATATATATTATATATATCATGCAGAGTTTCTTTTTTTGTGACCAATATACATACAGTTGTGATGTACATAGGGTGGATACAATACTCAAGTAGAATTAACATATTTAAATTCAGGGTGGTGCATTCTTCTCTTCACTTTGTATTTTGAAAGTAGTTAATAAAGTATATGAAATATCCTGATCAGATAATCTGGTAAGTTTATTAATTGTCACTTTACAGTAAAGTCCCACCAGCTTTAACGTTATCATATTGTATATTCAGTTTTGCCTATTGAATAATACACAAGTTTAACATGAAATGGTGTGACCATTCTCATTTGTCTGTCTAACTAGTCACTAATGATGACTGTGTGTAAATAATCATGAACATGGCACAGCCCTTTACTTCATCAACTGTTAATTTATTGCTTGCTGAACAATTTGGATTACTAGGTAATCAGCACACTTCAACAAGTATATAACGCCAAAATAATAAAAGATTATCAAATTATGGGGGAACATAGTTGAGTTACAGCAAATGGAACTTGGGAATAAAATGTGACTGACCACTGGTTTAATGAACATTTAGTCAGATCAGAACCATCAGGGCAATCTACATTATTTCAAGCAGGTAGAAATGAACACATCAGAAAAGTTTGAAGATTTCATAAGAAAAATGAATGACTAATGTTGTAAAGTTTCAATACTGTACAGTTTGTGTTTCTAATGTAAATAGTTACAATGTACATTACAAGTACATATGGACGGTTTCATTATGTATAACAACTTACAACTAGCTGTGGTGGAAAAATACAATCTGATCCAACGGAATTATCTGGCATGCCCAGTCTAGTCTATCAAATAACGGTGATTTAATTCAAACTAATATCAATCAAAATTCATTTGAAACTAAGACTTCCATATATACATAAAGAGGTCCTCTCCCCCTACCCCTTCAATATTTGGTTGAGTAACTCATAGTGTACTCACATACTTAGCTAAGCTTTATCTTCCATTACAGTTGTCATATGTCAAGACTTTATTTCTATGTTATCTTTTTTACAATGGTACAGCAGTCTCAGGATACCCTAGGTACAAAGATTACAATGTACCACAACACATCAACTGATACCGCATTTAACAATCCAGACAACCTGTAAATCAAAGCATAATCTGACCCTATCAATTACATTCCCATATTCCTGTTTATACCAAGTTTCAGCCATTTTACAGCTACGCATCGCAAGAGGTACTCTAGATTTAGCAAAGTGAGGGATGAACTTTTTGTCATGACCACTGATCATGTATTAAGTAGCGAATACAATGTGTGTGAAAGAACTCTGGTGTTCTTAAAAAGAGCATTACAGTAGTGATTAGACATGTTTTGATTACTGGTAGTTGGTAATAAAACAGTACAGTGGGAATAAACACTGAAAATGAGTGAGTTTGTATGTTATCTTTAATGCTACAATACTCAACTATTCTATCCCTCACTTCCAGCCCTAAAATAGCTTGTAAACAGCACTCCTAGTGGCAAGACCATGAAATATGTTATCTTTTCCATAACTGGAATATGGCATATTATCATATCTGTTCAATAAATGTATTGGTGAACATAAACCCTAATCCCACTATGTGCCTGTGTTCTGTATATCTTACTGGCAGAAGAGAGCTCTTCAATCTGTATACATATACACACCACACCATCAATTTCGGAATATTAACCCCTACCCGTCTATAACCCAGTTAGTAGATATTGTAGACAATCATTGGATCTCCTTGATATACAACACAGTAGACAAACTAGTAGTTGGCTGCAGTGTAACTAACAATGAAACTGACAGTATATAGACGCTTAAATACTTTAAACTTGCAATGGCTGTAACTGGGACATTTTTTAAAACCACTAAAATATGGTCAATTACTTATACAACCCTTGCACTAGTTGTCTAGAAATACTGTTGATCAGAATGTTGTTTTATCAATAGTAGTCAATTAAATCTGGCTTTGTATGTGCCAAAAAGTTGTCTCCTTATCACACTATCAAGCACAGCCCACATATATTTGTACAAAATAACATTGGGTGTCTCTGATGTATTTTCACACTGTGTTTTCTTATCAGTTTGTATATGTCTGTAAACGTTAGTCATATTGCCATGTACAATACGTCTAACTTTCACAGACATAAACAAACTGATACCAGTATTACATGCATCTACATCTGATGTACCCACTATTGTGTTTGTATCAATGTATGACAGTTTGATTAGTGTGATAAGGGCAAGACGTTTAGGCACTTTCAAAGCCACATTTAATAGTCCACCACTGATAAAACGAGGTTCTGATCAGCAGCATTTCTAGACAACTGATGTAAAGGTAGTAAACAGACATTGTATCTGTAAATTAGTGGTCAGTGTATACATAGTGTAATGGCAGGTTTAAATCTTGATTGGAAGCTAGGTTTTAAACCTGTCAACATGTTAAACTGCAATCTAGTTGTAACTGGAGTATCATTTTCCAATCAGACAACCACAATATATTCACTGAAAATTGTTAAAATACCAATAATTAGACAATTGTACATGTTAATCAGTGGTTGATGTTGTCCATAAGCAGTACAGAAACAGGTTGAAATAATTAGACAATTGTACATATTAATTAGTGGTTGATGTTGTCCATAAGCAGTACAGAAAAAGGTTGAAATAATTATCATCATAGAGGGCACTGATTTTTGGGTTGTGGACCCAAGTATCAATATGATTTGATTTGTTGTGTATACTGCTACAAAAATACTTTTACCCACTGGTGTACATGTTTATGGTGTACAATATTACAAGCAAGTTACTGTACCTAACAAAACAGTTTTTTTTTTAAAAATGTACCAGTTGCAGCTGATGCACCAACTTTTAGGTCATCATACAAATATTTAACAAATATTACAAATATTTATCAACATTTTTGATAATTTGAATTGGATGTTAATCTCTGGGGTCAACAGTTTTGATTAACAATTTTCTTGGAAACGAGACTGTGACTTTACAGACATTTGGTGCTTTTATGGTCAGTGTAAATGCTCCAAGTCATCTACTGCTGGTCATCAAGTACAAACACTTCTATCACATCTATGGCATCAAGGTATCCCAAAATATTACACAGCCTTGGACACTGTCACTCAACTATCTGTACACAGCTTTGGACATTGTCACTCGACTATCTTCAAACTTTCTTTTTTACAACAATATGAAAGGATTTGGCAAAAGCTTCATGCAAATCACCCTATTTTGACTTTTATGAAAAGTCATCAGAAAGACAGTCAATTTAACTGAATATCAACCTTTGTAACTGGGTAGGAGCATATACAGGATAAGTAGGCTAAACTCAATGATCCAAACAACAAGATTGTGCTTTAAAATGCGTGTTCAAAAATGACACAAAAAGAGAAACTTTAAAACAGAAAACATTTACTATTAGTAGGACGGATTGGTGTCAGTGGCCACTAGAGGGCAGGCTTCCCCACCTCTACAGTGACTCAATTAAAGCTATATATATTCATAGGAAAATGTTAGTTTCTGTGATTGTGTATAAAACACAAAAAACAACAAACTTCCAGTAGCTCATAAAAATATACAAAAAATTCTCCATAATATTCAATATTACAGTTAAAACATTTTCTCTGATATTTACATCAGCAAGAAAATTATATACAATTTAATCTGTCCAAACATTAACTTGTATGTAGTGGTGTTTTTTTACTTATCGATAATTTGTTACATTTACAAAAGTGTACAACTGGACTTAACCTTGTACTATATATTTTACACACTTTTAATACACACAAAAAGTGTCATATTAACTTAACAATTTTCCACATCAATCTGTAAATAAATTTCACTGACAAAAAAGAGTAAATAAAAAAAACTGCAATAGACAATACATCTAACTAAGTCTAAACACCACCAGTCATAATACTTATTTTTGATGCCACATTGGAGCTGGCTGAAATACACAAGAGGCATTTCAACAGTTTGGAGTGTTCATGAGTTGCGACTGCTGACTTGATTTGGTTTTTAGCAGCTTTCATTCAGTTCTGAGCCAAACCGCGTTTGTGGCCATTCTTCCTGGCTTTCTGCAAACTTAAAACTTCATCAACTGAGAACAACTGCATGGTTCTCCCGGAGCTCCAGTTGCTGTTTTGGAGAGAAAAGAGTGGAGGATGTTCAAGTTACGAGAGACAATGATCAAAGTACTCTCTCTTGTAACTTCAATATCGACTACCACACACAAGAGAGGAAGAGAGGAAAACCTTGGATTAATCATTACAAAGACACACCACACTATAAATTAAACAGAACAAGACACTATAAATTAAACAGAACAAGACACTCTAAATTACACAGAACATGACACTATAAATTATATGGAACAGCACAAGAAAGGGAATATGTGAATAGGTTATTAATAATATTAGTTGTTATTTTAAATTTCCCACACTAATATTAATGACTTTTTAAAGTTAAATAAACAATTAGTCTGGTCGGACTGACTATACAACAAGCAGAGTGAACTTGAAAACACAGTAAATGTTCTACAACACACTCTGACCAGAGAAATTGTTCAATGAATATTATACATTATGTATAATGTAGTAGGAAACATAGATCAAAGAATGTAACTGTTCCTCAAATGTAACATTTTGATTTTAAGCAGATATACCATTATATAGCAGCCCCCCCCCACCCCCCATTCTGTCATGTTAAATTGTTAAATTTCATTTGTATTCCATGCATGTGGACCAAAACTTTGCATAATGGTATATCTTTCATCATAGGATTTCATTAATTTAGAATTATGTTACAATACTTTAATATTTCAATAAAGATTGCAATGAGAATTAGAGACCACAATATGAACAACTATGCTTCACACACTTGCTACACAACCATGTCATGCTATGCTATTCATTTCATACAGCTTGGTTTTTCCATGGTGGATACAAATATGTATAATAAACCAGCAACAGTTTTTTTTTTGGATGTTGTTGTTGTTGTTATTTTGACAGTGAATTTGTCTCTGGGACTATGAAATAGTTTCACCTCATTGATATGATTGCATAAATTCATTAATTCATTGTTGATTGAGTCCATACAAAATTTCTGAAATAACACTTGGTGGTGTAACAGCTGAAGATTTATAACACACATCCAAACTATATACTAGTGAAATGTACAAGTGTTATATGCTTACCTTTAATCTAAGGTTGTTTGAAGCTCCTCTTATTCTTTGAGACTTAGTGGACCTGCAATATGATATAATAGGTTAGGTAACTATAGCAACATTAACACAATCAACACAGGTCAAGTCAATGTGATATTCTATGCACACAAACTTGGAGTTCAAAATACCAGTGTTTACATTAGATGTATCAAAGTCCTTCTCAAATCCTCCACTCACATCATTAGTGATTATATGTGATGACACTGGCATGCAAGTTTATATATGTGTGTCTGATAATTCTCTGTTGTAGTCTATCTTGTAAAACTTTGTGCAGTGCATTGGACCTTTTATGTGTAATGCAGAGTGTAATTCTAGAATCTTAACTTCTCCACTTGTATATTTGAATGTATAGACACAAGAAATTAGGGTTCAAGACCATTCTGGGTATACATGTATGTACAATAGTGCAAACATATCTTGATGGTTTACAACTTTACCGTTATGTAAGAAAAATATAATGTATTACAATGCATTAATAAAACTTAATATTTTCAAAGTGAAATTGTTGTTTGTTGTACAACATGATAGAATTGGTTTGTTTGCTATTTTGTCTCCTTTGCAATATCATATGATTTTAGACAGAATGACAGAGTGATGGGTTTCCACTGTGTTTGATTGTACATGATATAGTGATTGTATGTGTACCTCTATAATCTAATTGTACACAATTACTCAATACATGCATACATGAAATAGTTTTTGTATAAGTACACATACATGATATACTTGACATTACAGTATTGATCAAAACTGACATGCACCATACTTGCACTGATAAGGTGCACACAGGTATATATATACTGTGATTTAAAACTCAATGGAAGGAAGCATCTCATGTCATCAGATATACTGTTACATGGTATCAAAAAATTTAGTGTTTAAACTTCCTGAGGGACTTGATTCAGATTTGTTAGCTGCCTGGTGAAATGTACACAATGTAGTGTTTTCTAGTGAAATGTACACAATGTAGTGTTTTCTGGTGACATGTGCACAATGTAGTGTTTCCTGGTGAAATGTACACAATGTAGTGTTTTCTAGTGAAATGTACACAATGTAGTGTTTTCCAGTGAAATGTTCACAATGTAGTGTTTTCCAGTGAAATGTACACAATGTAGTGTTTTCTAGTGAAATGTACACAATGTAGTGTTTTCTGGTGACATGTGCACAATGTAGTGTTTTCCAGTGAAATGTACACAATGTAGTGTTTTCTGGTGAAATGTTCACAATGTAGTGTTTTCCAGTGAAATGTACACAATGTAGTGTTTTCTAGTGAAATGTTCACAATGTAGTGTTTTCTAGTGAAATGTTCACAATGTAGTGTTTTCTAGTGAAATGTACACAATGTAGTGTTTTCTGGTGAAATGTACACAATGTAGTGTTTTCTAGTGAAATGTACACAATGTAGTGTTTTCTGGTGAAATGTACACACTGTAGTGTTTTCTGGTGAAATGTACACAATGTAGTGTTTTCTGGTGAAATGTACACAATGTAGTGTTTTCTAGTGAAATGTTCACAATGTAGTGTTTTCTAGTGAAATGTTCACAATGTAGTGTTTTCTAGTGAAATGTTCACAATGTAGTGTTTTCTAGTGAAATGTTCACAATGTAGTGTTTTCTAGTGAAATGTACACAATGTAGTGTTTTCTGGTGAAATGTACACAATGTAGTGTTTTCTAGTGAAATGTTCACAATGTAGTGTTTTCTAGTGAAATGTACACAATGTAGTGTTTTCTGGTGAAATGTACACAATGTAGTGTTTTCTGGTGAAATGTACACAATGTAGTGTTTTCTAGTGAAATGTTCACAATGTAGTGTTTTCCAGTGAAATGTTCACAATGTAGTGTTTTCTGGTGAAATGTACACAATGTAGTGTTTTCTGGTGAAATGTACACAATGTAGTGTTTTCTGGTGAAATGTACACACTGTAGTGTTTTCTGGTGAAATGTACACAATGTAGTGTTTTCTGGTGAAATGTTCACAATGTAGTGTTTTCCAGTGAAATGTTCACAATGTAGTGTTTTCCAGTGAAATGTTCACAATGTAGTGTTTTCTAGTGAAATGTTCACAATGTAGGGTTTTCTAGTGAAATGTACACAATGTAGTGTTTTCTGGTGAAATGTACACAATGTAGTGTTTTCTGATGAAATGTACACAATGTAGTGTTTTCTAGTGAAATGTACACAATGTAGTGTTTTCTGGTGAAATGTACACAATGTAGTGTTTTCTGGTGAAATGTACACAATGTAGTGTTTTCTGATGAAATGTACACAATGTAGTGTTTTCTGGTGAAATGTACACAATGTAGTGTTTTCTGGTGAAATGTACACAATGTAGTGTTTTCTAGTGAAATGTACACAATGTAGTGTTTTCTGGTGAAATGTACACAATGTAGTGTTTTCTGGTGAAATGTACACACTGTAGTGTTTTCTGGTGAAATGTACACAATGTAGTGTTTTCTGGTGAAATGTTCACAATGTAGTGTTTTCTGATGAAATGTACACAATGTAGTGTTTTCTGGTGAAATGTACACAATGTAGTGTTTTCTGGTGAAATGTACACAATGTAGTGTTTTCTAGTGAAATGTACACAATGTAGTGTTTTCTGGTGAAATGTACACAATGTAGTGTTTTCTAGTGAAATGTACACAATGTAGTGTTTTCTAGTGAAATGTACACAATGTAGTGTTTTCTAGTGAAATGTACACAATGTAGTGTTTTACTGGAATTGTATAAACACAGTACTGTACATGTGTCAAAGCATGAATTGGGATGCTTCATTCCAAAGAGTTATATACAGGAACAGAAACATCTTGGTAAATTTTCGACAAGACATCATCTTCTACTCCACACACAACAATTGATGTCATACCATTACAGAGACAGAAAAGAAACATAACAGGTTACAGCATGCATTGATGAAGTTTACTATTATGTAAGATAGGAATTTGATTACATGTACTACATGACATAGGGTGGTATTAGTTCTATTAGTTTAAGGCTACCTCTGATTATTCCATAACCAAATCGGTCAGACGGTGTTGACACTATGAATCTGTAAGTTAATATTATAAATGGGTCAAAACTGAAATGTTAGTACAAATGAACTACAATATGGAAGTACTGATGGAATAACAATGTATATTAGTAATTGTTTTTGTACCTGCAATGTAAACACCATACTATGTATCTACATGGCTATCATGAAATCATACATATGTGTAGACAAAATAGTCCTGTGTCCCCCCATGAAAACAATGATGGAGTGTATGAGAATTTAGATATATTATTATGTTAATGTCTATTGTTTTCAAGAAATCTTAGGATGGGCCCCACTATCTTGTACTTGTAGTTATATTGTAGGTCAGTATCTGCTAAATCATGAAATATGTATATGTCAATAATGAACAACACATATATACAATTCATGTACAGACAGTACTACCATAACTTACATTCATACAAGACAAGCATGAAAACAATATAACATGATGTAGAAATGCATCTTTACACAGATAGGTTGATGACAATTAATAAACATGACACCATGTACAAATATATTTTAATATGCATTTAAAATAATTAATAAACATGACACCATGTACAAATATATTTTAATTTGCATTTAAAATAATTAATAAACATGATATCATGTGCCTCACTGTACCCTCTAATGAAAAATGATATTTTGTTGTTAGAGATACAACATGAGGTTTCTTGCGAGTCACAATATGGTGAAGGGATAATTGGCAACACTAAATTTCCTTTCATCAGAAACAATTCTGAGTGTTAGTGGCACGTCAAAATGACTTAAAAGGCACACTGAGGCACCTTCACAGCATGGCATTGGACAAGATCTAGCTATAATTGTCTTACCTAAGTGTTTCAACGGTTGATGCGTGACCCTCTTTACCACTGCCTTGTCTTACATTGGATATCAGTTCTGGTCTCTGTACAACAGGGGCAGGTCCAGACACAACTGAAAGGTTTAGAGTGGAGCCTGCTGGAGGGTTGGAAGTCATCTTCAGGATATTGGGGAATGTGTATGCATCACTAGTGACATAGCCATTTGGCGTTGTGCTTGATATATTACTCATGGCACTAGAGTTGCTATTTGGATTTCCTAGTCTAGGGTTCAATCTTGATTGTGAACCTGTGAATAGAAGAAAGACACGTCAAACAACATAGTTACACAAAACCCTTTGATCTAACAAAGACAATTTGGGAAATAAAATCAGTCTGTGGTATTCACATGTCTCACATTACAGTATACTCTTATACACCTACTAAATGACTTGTTCCAATTATTATTATAACTAATGAAATTATTCACACTTACAAAGATAACTTACTTTCTCAAACACGTTCTTACTATGTTAACAACATACATGTAGTCTAATTAATGAGAGTGCCAACATACCAGAATTCTCTCTTTGACTGGCATTTGCACTAAGAATTCTCCTTGGTTGTTGTGTCTGTTGTTGAGTGGCACAATCCATACATCTCCAATCACTTGCAGCACTTGAAGGTTGACTGGTGATGTAAGAGTTGGTTCTGGAGCCCATGCCAGCTGTCCCACTTAACCTTGTATCAGTATCCATCAAATTAGCCATTTGTCGCCATTCATTCTCGGGCATGACACTACTGATCATTTTATTAGCAGCAGTGAAACCTTTGCGAGGCACAAAACGATGGCGTTGAGCCATTGTGGATGGTACATTGTTCTGAGATGGCAATACTTGGCCAAGCACACGACTGTTTCTGCCAAGAGAACTCTGCCATTGGTTACCGAGTGTTGACATCAAGGTGCTGTGGTTGCTACCATACATATGTGCCTTATTGTTGGTCATAGTAGAACCCTGGTAGGAGAGAATTTCAACTAGTATGTAAGATATGTGGAAAGATTTCAACTACATGCATATCAGGAGAATTATAACAACTATCACTACATTGCACTAGATCAAGAGAATAACACTTGCCACAAAACATACAACACAATATAAAATACAACACATCATATGACACAGCATATCATAACATAATACAACACAACACAACACAACACAACATACTTTGCAGCATACTCATGATGATTAAATAAAAGTGAAATTAGACAGGCTTTAAAAGTAGGTTTACAGATAAGCATTGTTATAAAATAATCAGAGATAATGATTGATCCGTCTAATAATTCAACCACAACAAACAATTAGGGGAAAATTCTTTTTTACTGCAGGGGTAGTAAATTCATCAACTCAACAAACACACAGTGTCAGAGTATGTCTAGTCTTTCTACACTGACAAACATCAACTATTAACATATCACAGGGTAAGTACATGTACCTTTAATGTCAGTGCTAGCTGGAATTTGCCTTTACCATTTATTTTGAATTATCTACATTGTTTACAGATGTTACAGATGTGCTGACCAAACATGTAATCGTTCAGCATGATTGACATTTTTGACATGATTGAAAACCTAAAATTTCAATTGTGTATTTCAAAAATGTATCATGCAGCACAATTCACATTAATAGTTTTAAAAGCCGACATAATGTAGATGTTAACGTCGGCTTTCAAACATGTCAAACATTTTGGTATGCCTGATTGATATTTTAGTCAACTTTCAAAAATGTCAATCGTGCAGCATGTTACATTTTTGGAATGCACGAGAGACATTTTTGACAACAGAAACACAAAATGTTGACTGTCCTGAACATTTACATTTTTGGTCGCCATGACCGACATTTTTAGTTTGCATGCCCGAAATTCAAAAATGTAAAATCATTGACTTCTATCCAGGGATGGGTTTTCTCTGTAACTTGTCCATTTTCATGTGTTGTGTTGCTTGCTTGTTCTAATTCTGTTCTGTGCCTGTTCAAATGCAGTTACTGCTACTGTAGCTTGTTTTCTTCCTCTTGGCATTACGCAATGAACAATGAGTGACGTCATTCAGTGAAGTAAATAAATCTTCAACACATGATTAGTTGCTATCTGTAACAGACTTCTCCTGGATATAGAATATTCAGTAGCTAGTAATATTGTATGTTGGAAGAGATCATCAATTTGCTAGTTTCATTGTTGGGTATATTTATTCTCTGACTTCTAGCCCGACTTAGGACTAACATCCCTCATATCACTTCAAGTGGTTCGCTGCTTGGGGTGTACTTCATATGCCATACAAAGGGACAATAGTCCAGAGTCTGGTAGTGAGTCTAACTCACAGCTACACAAAAATCACATTTATATCGGTTTCCAATGACCTTCAACCCTATAGAGTGTATCAGACTTACTAGTCATTATAACAGCTTTTTCTCTCTGACTTACAAATTCACAAATTGGACAGTAACAGTAAAGCTCCAGACCAACTGCATTCAAGTATGATTTGAATCTTTGCTATCAGATTTTCCAGAATGATCATCCCCATTTAGAGCTTTATAACAACAACTGGGTTAAATAGGTTGATTTATTTCATACATAAAGTGCAAGTAGTGTTCATTTCAGTGGTTTAACTTCTAAAATCATCAGCATTGTGTCCAATGTTATCATATCTTATGATTCTTGTTGTTAGATAATATACAACCTTTGAATCAATACCAGTGACTTTTAATGAACAAAGTGAGTGGTGGCAACGCTTCAAGCAAAGACAACAAAATTATTTGATACAAAAATAAAAGTGGGTGCCTATGATCTAGGTTCATGTGACAGTCTTATCAGTTTATTATGTTTGTGAAAGTTGGTCATGTAGTAAATAAACTTGTATGTGTGGACTACTTTGAATTTAGCACCAACAATCACACTAGATTGTTATCACAGTGTAGCATTCTAATCTGTACAAACAGTTGGTTGCAATCCAGGATGGAATGGTGTTTATGCTTTGATAAGTTACCAACACTAATTTGCATGAAACTTATATTATTCCTGATTGTCACAAATAAGCAAAGTCATCGGTATTTATTCCTGAGTTGTAGCAGCACTGTGTGCAATGTATTGATGGATTATTGTTTACGACAAAGTCATCGGTATTTATTCCTGAGTTGTAGCAGCACTATGTGCAATGTATTGATGGATTATTGTTTACGACAAAGTCATCGGTATTTATTCCTGAGTTGTAGCAGCACTAAGTACAATTTATTGATGGATTATTGTTTACGACAAAGTCATCGGTATTTATTCCTGAGTTGTAGCAGCACTATGTACAATGTATTGATGGATTATTGTTTACGACAAAGTCATCGGTATTTATTCCTGAGTTGTAGCAGCACTATGTACAATGTATTGATGGATTATTGTTTACGACAAAGTCATCGGTATTTATTCCTGAGTTGTAGCAGCACTATGTACAATGTATTGATGGATTATTGTTTACGACAAAGTCATCGGTATTTATTCCTGAGTTGTAGCAGCACTATGTGCAATGTATTGGTGGATTATTGTTTACGACAAAATCATCGGTATTTATTCCTGAGTTGTAGCAGCACTATGTACAATGTATTGATGGATTATTGTTTACGACAAAGTCATCGGTATTTATTCCTGAGTTGTAGCAGCACTATGTACAATGTATTGATGGATTATTGTTTACGACAAAGTCATCGGTATTTATTCCTGAGTTGTAGCAGCACTATGTACAATGTATTGATGGATTATTGTTTACGACAAAGTCATCGGTATTTATTCCTGAGTTGTAGCAGCACTATGTACAATGTATTGATGGATTATTGTTTACGACAAAGTCATCGGTATTTATTCCTGAGTTGTAGCAGCACTATGTGCAATGTATTGATGGATTATTGTTTATTACAACTGTTACTTGAAGTGGGCGTTTATTACTGATTGCAACCAATGGTTGCCAGGTTTACATCATCTAATACAGTGCTGGGTTTCCAACATTTCACTCACACCACTAGTAAGTTAGAATATCATCAATTGTAATTTGTAAAACATATTCACATTTGTTGGTGATTGTTTCTGACAGCACTTACAAGGCTGTAATTTATGATACTATAAGTTACTTAGATTATATACATGACATTCTTTATCATCTATTCATCTGGTCCATAACCAATCATTATCGTACCTATGCCTTTTGAAAAAAATAATTGTTTTTGAAATGTCTTGATTCTACTAATTGATAAAGGCTGTAATACTTGTTACTTGTACACTCCTACATGTCATTCTTACATCATTATTTTACATGAAAGACACCACATGACAGCACAGATGACTGAATAGAAACATTGATATGTATGGATTATGTTTATTTCACATCTATCTATACCAAAAGTTAGTTTGGGCCTTCTATATCTTTTAGCACCACTGGCTGATAATTAACATTGACTACATGTATGCATGAACACCTAGTGATTGAATTTCCTCACATGGAAATATGTCCAGCTATCACATTGTAATTACAAGTACTTAATAAACTGGATAAAGGCAAAGTCCAGCTACATGCACCTGTTGTGTGTTGTTGGCTTACTTAACTGCAGGTAGAGTACTACAAAACTTTCCATTAAATAATGCCCTACAGTGGTACAGATTGGTAGTCATGGAAATAGGTGAAATACAAATAATTTACATGATTGATGTCACCCATCTACATCACTACAACACTGTCACTAGGGGGCAGTGTTCATTGGAAAGGTCTATTATTGTGACAATCACAAGACATCATGGCACATGACTGTACATTGTGGAGTACAAAAGAGAGGATAGTGGTAAACTTTGGAAGTTGTAGTAAAGCTATACTATTGGTAGAATGCAATTAGTGAGGATGGAAGGTTAAGGGCTGAAGCTCACACACAAACACATGAACACATAATATTAGCATGTATTACATATAAGCAGTCCAGAATTTCAAAATAAATCACCTGCGGCAGCATGCCATGTGAGCTAGTAGTTGTGTTGTTTGTCTGTTTCAAGCCACTGCCCAGCTCTGATGATAAGTTAATGTTGCTATGCTCACTAATAGTTAACTGACTGGTTTTGTTGTTGAGGTTGTTGTGTTCAGCTTGTGGTGGCCCACTCTCAGTCTGCATGCAAAAAATGAAACATGGACATGCCTCCTCCATTATTCCATGAATGCCTGCCACATACTTTTATGACAGTGCATTTGGGATGATATTTGTAAGATATGAAAAAAGTCTCATTGCCCCTTGCAAAGAACCTTATCAATCATGGAAAAAAATGCAGTTTAACATGTCAGTTGTCATGCCAAGCCATTGATAAATTTGCTTCATGCATTAAAATTACCCATATACTGCCACCAACTGATTTTAGTATGTACATATACTCTGATAAGACACAGCCACAAAAAACCTGCTGTAATTAATAAATCACACAGTCAAAACAAGTAAATAAATCAAAACAAAACAGCCAGCCATGCAAAGACAGGACAAGAAGTCGTCGGTGTAATTCCTAAACCCCTACACTACCACTACTACTGTTATCTGACCTGACATCAAATACCCTATATTCTATTCTATTCTATTTACCTTCTTCTCTTTATCAGATAGTTTCAATCTCCTACCACACATGCTGCACACTGGTTGTTGTCTGTCTAGTGTACTTTCCTCTGATGACTCAAAGTCATCGCTACTAGCAACTAAGCTGTTTTCAGGTGACTTGGCTGAGTCTACCACTGTTTTATCTGTACTCTCACCTTTGCTAGGTTTTATCTCACATGAAGCTACTCTCAGTATACTCTTGTCTCTCTTTATGATTTCATTCAGTTCTTTCTGTGCTTGGTAGAAGTGAGGACTCTTGTCTACAATATTCCTGACAGGGATTGGCTCTAAGTGGTCTAAGATCTGATTTTTCCTATTGTAGAAACTACTTGCTGTTAGATGTTTTTTAGATTTAGGACTAACTGATCTGGCATAGTCATAGCAGTCACTCTCATCTTCTCTATATCTCTGTTTGTCCTGCATTAATTCAAATGAAAGAAACCTAAACAAAAAGTACACTTCAACAGCTAGCCTTAAACTCTTCCTACTGTAAGTACAAACTCTAATCTCAATGTTGTTTATCACCTACTCTACAACTAAGTAATGCAGCTAATATAACCTTTGAATCTCACCATTATGTGCATAAAACTATCATTTTATAGTCACTTTTTTTGACACATCTCAGCTTCACTTTTGATAAAATGATATAATACATTTTATGGAGGTTATTCAAAAACAGGAGTCTAGAAGAAATTATATTTTGAAGAAAATTCATAAAATTAGAAATTACAGTATGTCTAACAAATACTTTAGTAGTGATACAGTTGATACTTTTTTTGCATCCCTTACAGTATTTCTTTTTTGCTTTTGCGTATAGATATTCTTTCTTTTCCTACCCTTAGATTTACTGAAAAGTTAAAATGCTAATATCATTGCATCTTACTAAGTGATATATAACAACAATACCCAGTATATTGGTGAGTACATGCAAGGTTTGAGATATTACTAGAGACTAGATTCATGCAAGTAGTGTATTATACTTACATTTGGCTGCCTGTCTGCATTCTTCATAACGCCAACAGTGCCAGGAGTACAATGTAATAACCTGTACACATGTTCTACTACACCGAGTCCACGTACTAGGTTGTCACGTTGTAGTAAGGCACTGATGCGTTCCAATTCTTCCTCCTCACAGATCTCAAGAGGGAGGGTGGTGTCTATGGGTTCAAACTCTAGAGCTCTGCTGGGAGTGCATGGCTAGGTAAGCAAACAAAAAACATATAAGACTGGTATGTTTTATCAATGGTATGAGGAATGTGGAGTCTACTCAAATTCTTATTTCACTTTATTAATGTTACCCACAAAAATTATGATATAACATCTCCTAAAATATAGTAATTTTATCAGAGTTCTTGTCTCTTGGGTTCTAAAACCTGGTGCAAATAAGTGGAATATCAAGACCCCAAAACATGGTTTGCTTGCAAGCTTAAACTTAACAATAAATACAACATCTTTACTTCTAAAGAGTGACAATGGCAAATAGAATACAGAACACACTTACACTGTTTACAGTGAAGTCAAAATAAACTTGTTTGATATCAAATGTTTTAAACCATAATGTTAAATTAACAAGTAATGAGTGTAAAACAAACACAGAAATGAAGAAACTAGTACTGTATACATACATCACTACGAGACCTGTCATGTGTTAGTCTACGTGGGAGTGGTCTTGTAACAGGTCTAGCCCTTCTTCTAGCTGTAGGACTTTCAGGTCTCATACCATCTCTATCCTTTTTATCTTTTCCTTTCTTTAGCATACTTTCAAGTTTCTCTTGTTTCTGCCGTATTTCTTCTCTTTGTTGCCTACATTGACAAACACATTAATGCATGCCTTGTTATCAACTACAAAGTTATCATAATTTAGGTTTTGGGTAAAATTTCTTTATGTGAGTGGACATACTTTTAATTCTTTCAGTTTTACTTCTCAACTGAAGTTAGTTTGTCTTGTAATGTAAATTACTAATACATGTAATACATTGATCATATGGTCAATTAGACTAATACATGTAATACGTTGATCATATGGTCAATTAGACTAATACATGTAATACATTGATCATATGGTCAATTAGACTAATACATGTAATACCGGTACATTGATCATATGGTCAATTAGACTGATACATGTAATACCGGTACATTGATCATATGGTCAATTAGACTGATACATGTAATACCGGTACATTGATCATATGGTCAATTAGACTAATACATGTAATACATTGATCATATGGTCAATTAGACTAATACATGTAATACCGGTACATTGATCATATGGTCAATTAGACTGATACATGTAATACCGGTACATTGATCATATGGTCAATTAGACTGATACATGTAATACCGGTACATTGATCATATGGTCAATTAGACTAATACATGTAATACATTGATCATATGGTCAATTAGACTAATACATGTAATACATTGATCATATGGTCAATTAGACTGATACATGTAATACCGGTACATTGATCATATGGTCAATTAGACTGATATTTCTGATAACACACTGTCATAATTAAATCATACTGCAATCACTTGTGAAAATGAAGCCATAGGATTATCGATACATAATATTACTCACAGAAGTTGTTTGTGAATGTCTTATCAGCCATTATGAGTTTGTAGGGTTCTCTTAAACAATGTTCTTCCTTCACCAAAGTTTTTTTTTTCAATATAATTTTAATGATGATAATGATTACCAATCAACATTTTATTGACATACCTTGCACATTCTCCCCTTGCTTTGGAAGCAGCAGTTTCTTGAAATAGTGAGCCACTGTGTTGGAAGTACTTGTCATACTTCTCAGAGCCTTCACAAGGATAGATTCTACGGAAGTTACCCATGTGTTTGTCTTCCCATTTCTCAATGATTTCCAGATAGTTGGCCTGGGATTCTTCAAACTCTTGTTGCCTGTTGACAAAACCATAATAAAGACATAGGTCTAACTATTTACATTTAATGTCTGCTATAAATTAAAGTATATTTTCTTTGTTATCAAGGAAATCTAGCACCTTTGCCTTTTTCACTAAGGTGGTCTTGGAATCACACAATTTATACTTCACTTACCTAACTTCCTTTGGCTTTTGCCTCTGGAACAACCTTTCCTTGACCTTCTTCCTTTCTTCATCAATATATTTCTTCCGGTCAAACGGCGTGAAATTAAGGATGTTGTAGGTATCATATATGAGAGTTTCTTTGACTTCCTTGTCCAGAGGAGCATCAGTATGAAAACTGGGTGAGTGGTTGACCTGTGTATGCAATCATAACAAAGTATAGTCAACTGAGTTCAAATGACGAGCACACTCATGATCTGATGGGTCAGAACAGAGGTGAACCTCTTTGGGTTGGGCAAATTAGTTAAGAAACAGAGAATGTAGGTCAGCTGTCAAGCAATTACCAGGCTAAGCATGATCAGGTGATATTTAGCCTTGCTGCCAAGAAAGTAGTCTTGCAAGTTGCTGCTAGACGTTCAGGCTTTCTTCTGATATGATAAACGAATGTTCATTGTGAAAACAAAGTTGGCAGTGAGGGCTTGCCCAAACGCCTAGCTTATGTCATTTTCAGACTTGACATTCCATTGAGAAGACGTATGGCCGTGGGTTAGGCCATGTATGCATATATATATATATGTTAATATATTCAATAACCCATGACCTCTACAATATTAAACTACTATGTCTTAATCGGATTATGGTAATTGTGAGTTTGATCAGGGTGTAAACGTTGTCATTCACACATTTCAGTAAAGGTGGTTATTTTTACAAGCCCCTCCTTAAGCTGAATATACATGAAAAAATTAGCTATTGTCCTCTGTTTGTGCTTGTCGTCAAAGTGGTTCTCTGATTGGCAGCTATTTATATTCCTGAACTGCAGAGATGACCTTTGCTAGACCTTGGATGTTCCATCCTCAATAGCGATGTTCGATCGTGTGTCGTATTGTAATGGAAGAACATCTGAAGTCTAGCAGCTAGACTACCAAGAAAGTGGCTAGTATGACTAAGTCAGATAGATCAAATATTAGTCAGATCAAATATTAGCTGTCCTTGTGACTAAGCCAGATCAAATATTAGCTGTCCTTGTGACTAAATTCTTCATTTCTCCCTGTCTATATAGTATATGTATAGTTTGTTTTCTCTGTAAAGTTCTTCCAACACTGATACATATTTCATTGCAAAAGTAGATAACATCATTGTGCTACTGTTGTACAAAGAAGTACACTTTTTTTAACCTGCTCATATGTACAATGTAATTGTACATATATCTATCAATGATTCAGGT